>NC_056751.1:641827060-642114560 GCF_019279795.1 Protopterus annectens | reverse complement strand
CACACAGTGGCAGTGAAGCTGCACAGCCTGGCATGGCAGCACAGCAGAAATATGACTTCAGCAAGGTACAGCAGTATATGTGCATGGCTCCATAAGTTCACATCTGTATGACAGTCTACCAAGGACAATGGCGGCAGTCAGTGTACTCATGCATTCATAATTTGTGATAAGGTCTGCTCTAGGGAAAGGGGTGACCTTGCTGGAGTGCATATGCTACCTATCTGTAGGCAGGATAGTAGATGGATGACTCACTGTAAGGAAATTAACCTACTATGTGACATTAGTACTACATGGTTGTGGGAGACATTTGTCTAGTAGACATAAACACCTCACCTAAGTGTCATGTTTAATTATAGCCTCAGCTCAGGCTTTGTGCCCACTGAGTGGTGCACAGCTACAGTTATCCCATTCCACAAGGGGGGGATCCACATTGAAACCCAGGAACTACCGCCCCATCAGTCTGACGAGCTTGATCTGCAAGGGCATGGAACACATTATCATGGAACTTATAAACAAAGACATTGGCAACTTTCAAACACTTGACCCCACCCAATTTGGGTTCGTGAAGGGCTGATCTTGTCTCCTGAACCTGATTGTCTTCTTTGAATCAGTCTCCAGAGCTGTGAACAAGGGTAAGACAGTCCACACAGCCTATCTGGACCTCACCAAGGCCTTTGACACCATCCCTCACTCTGGAATTATAGATAAACTTACTAAGCTGGGCATAAATCCCTACGTTACTCGATGGGTTGCCAACTGGCTTACTGACAGAACCCAGACTGTAAAAGTAGCCGACTCCAAATCCAGCTCCAGACAAGTGACAAGTGGAGTACCTCAGTGTTCAGTCCTGGGACTGCTCTTGTTTGGCATCTACTTCTCTGAAGTACAGGCCAACACTAAGGGACTTTAGCTAACAAAATTTGCAGATGACTGCAAACTGGGAGCCATTACTGAATCCCTAAATGATGTGGATATTCTGCAAAAGGGCCTTACAGAAACAGATGCTTGGTGCCAGAGCCATGGGCTCAAGCTTAATGCCAAGAAATGTATAGTTATCCCCTTTGGGAAAAAACATGTTCCCATGGATTACCACATAGGTGGCAGTACACTAAACACTGAAAATGTGATGAGAGACTTAGGGACATAGGTGGATAGTGGTCTCATCTTCGATAACCACATCGTCACAACAGTCAGGAAATCCTTCTATGTGGCACACCTTATCACTAAGGGATTTTCATCCAGAAAAAAGGAGGTCATTGTCCCACTGTACTCATCCCTCATTAGACCCATTATAAAGTACCTCACAAGACATCTGCAACAGCTGGAAAGGCCACAGAAATACCTCACTAAAAGAATCACAGGCCTAAAGCAGATGCCATATGCTGACTGTCTAAAAAAACTCCAGCTATACTCTGTGGCATATCGTCTACTCAAGGCAATCTCTGCTTAACATACAAGGTCATGTCAAACCCTGAGCTGTTGAACATGCTCCACTTAAAGAAATTCCAATCTCTCAGAGCCACACGCTCCAGGGATCTAAACCTTGTCATCACAATGAACAAAACATGCTGGAGGGATATGTTCCTGACCCAGAGACTCCCCATACTCTGGAATAGACTGTCCATACATGTCAAGCAGAGCACCTCCTTGGCCGTCTTCAAAAGGAACCTTGATGATTGGATGGGAGATAGGAAATTCACAAAAGTACTCAGACCGGTTTCGGCAGAAATTGCCTTCTTCAGTGTAGGACAAACAAATAATGCCCTGTTATCAGTATGTAATATATACATAGGATAATCCAATAGGCAAACAGAAGTCATGAATATTAATGATAACAAATAAAATGAAATCCAAAATGTGCCATGAAGCCTTATACATTTACAAAGCTTGAAGAGTGAAGAAATATAACACATAAATACAAAAATAAGCAGTTGTAAAATAAATGGTATAAACAAATGCAAAAGAGGAAACACATAAATATAAACCAATAACAATAATTGCAAAAATAATGAACCATATGATAATACATAATTCTGGATTGCAAAATGAATTGCTCTGATTGTCAATCTGTCTTGACAAATATGGATGAAAAGTAGAATAGTAAAAAAGACTGGCATACATATATATAAATGATGTGTAATGGTAGAGACCCCCAAAAAATATAATATGGATAGACCAAAGGTAATAAAAGCATATATATAAAGATCATATGACTAAACATGAACTATCTGTCAATGTTTAAAGACAGAAAATGTCCAAATAATGGATCACTACAGATGGTCATTAAGGCCAGGAGGAAAAAGGCCCCCAAGAGTGACAATCCAGTATTTCTCTTTATGATCCAAAAGACCGTGCCAACCCTGTTTATGACTGCGATCTCCCATGATACGATCAATAATCATAAAGGTGAATAATAGTTCATGTTTAGTCATATGATCTTTATATCTATGTTTTTATTACCTTTGGTCTATCCATATTATATTTTTTGGGGGTATCTACCATTACACATCATTTATATATCATATGTATGCCAGTCTTTTTTACTATTCTACTTTTCATCCATATTTGTCAAGACAGATTGACAATCAGAACAATTCGTTTTGCAATCCAGAATTATGTATTATCATATGGTTCATTATTTTTGTTATTATTGTTATTGGTTTATATTTATGTGTTTCCTCTTTTGCATTTGTTTATACCATTTATTTTACAACTGCTTATTTTTGTATTTATGTGTTATATTTCTTCACTTTTCAAGCTTTGTAAATGCATAAGGCTTCATGGCACATTTTGGATTTCATTTTATTTGTTATCATTAATATCCATGACTTCTGTTTGCCTATTGGATTATCCTATGTATATATTACATACTGATAACAGGGCATTATATGTTTGTCCTACACTGAAGAAGGCAATTTCTGCCGAAACCGGTCTGAGTACTTTTGGAAATAAAGGATTTATTATCTACTTCAGCATCCGTGTCTGCTTTTGCTGGACATTTTTTGTTTGTGCTGATATTGGTGTGGCCGTGCATTCCCCCGTGCATAGGACGTTGTTTGGGATAGGAAATTCACCCCGGGGATCATGTCAGTCTCCCTGCCAGACAGGGGTCCAGGGAAGTAAATACTGTGGGAAGAAATATCCAGGTAATTGTTATGGCTAGGCTTGTATAGGCCCTAGGGATGATAGCCTATGTACCACCCTATGAACCTATGAACCTTGATACAGACTCTTTCTAATGATACATAGAGCACCTCAGTGCACCTTAGCACAAGCTGTTTGGTTGGGCCGCCATAATCTCAACACACAGCATCTGCCTGACTCCCTTTTGGACTGGGGCAATATGTGCTTGTCTTATACCATGAGGTATACAGATGTCTCTGACTGTTAGTGCTGCATGGCCATTATGCTAGTTAAGTTCACATGTCCTCTGGCTCCATAACATGATGTATACTGCTCTAACAGCCTCACACACAAACATGGCCACATTCAGACTAGCACCACTTCCACTCACTGCATGCAGGACATGCCAAGGCACACACATACTGCAAGTTGGCTGTATGTAGATTAGGACACGTATGTATGTACTGGTACACACTACAGCTCACAGTACCTGATGCACACAACACACCTCATGTCTGCTAGTACTATCAGTTTAGAACATATAATGCTTGTTGATATCAGCAAGACTTGTTGTAATCAGTCATTTGGGGGGGCACATCACCCACTACAAATAAAATTATGCAAAACCCTAACTATACATCTACTTTACAAAGGTTATCATACATATGCCATATGGATACACGCACACACACACACACGCACACACACATACACGCACACACACACGCACACACACACACACACACACACACACACACACACACACACACACACACACACACACACACACACACACACACACACACACACACCATGTTGGGCAGAGTGAGATTAAAACCTCTACCTATATAGGCTTATACACTATATATCACAGTAGTTATCACATGATCCACAGGTTGTCTGTTGCATCTTTGATTGTAGGCACAGTTCTTGTGCATTACACAAACTAGGCTTGTGTTGAACAGCATCTGTGATCTGCAGAGTGGCATTGGTTAGTACTGTTATCTGCATCTAGTATCTTAGCAGTGAGATAACTGATGTTATTCTAGATGTGTGTGTACAGCTACCAGTATGGCCATATGTGACTGCTTACAGTTAGATAGGTAACACTGTGGGCATGGACAATGTGCCCTGTCCATATGTGCATTGGCATTATTATATATTAAACGACCTGCTTACCTGTGTCTGTCTATGTGGTGACATCCAGCAGCATAGGGGTCTGTAGGTAAGTGGATTATGTACTGCTGTGCCCTTAGTTTGGATACTTTGAGCAACATTATGGCTGTGTGATGATGCAGTTTACTCGCCATTATTAGGGTATGTCCGACAATGCAGACATCCACACACACATTTCTGTATATAACAGGGATGTATATATAAATGTAGCTGTGTGTGTGTATGATATGTATATGTGTACTGTAGATATATGGGGGGGGGAGTCTATGTATCATTTTAATATATATAGCTATATATATATATATATATATATATATATATATATATATATATATATATATATCTATTTGACACTACATAGCGATAGATATACTATGCATGTGAGAGAGAGATACTGAATGACTGGCTGTATGGCCATACTGGTAACTTCTTAAGACAGAAGTGGCAAACTTCATGACACCCATGCATCCAGACAATAGAGGTACAACTGCTGAATCCTGCACAAATGCACTTTATAAGCACTTACATGAGTGCATGGATCGTGCTATCCCTAATGGAACCAAGATGCTATTCTCCAAAAAAAGGAAGCCAATCTGGTGGTCCCCTGCCATAAACAAACAGAAGAAGGAAACTGTTGCAAAAAAAGAGTAAAATCCCATGACTGGAGGAACTTCCTGGTCAGCCTCAGTAAGAAGCTGAGATCCCTCACAAAATCCTCCAAAGCTAGTTATGAAAACAAAACAACCACTGATTCTAAAGACAATCACAAAGCATTCTATAGCAATGTCAAGAATCTCAATGGCAACACTCAGATCTGCTCTGAGTTACAGCACAATGGCACTAATATACAGAACCAACTGATATTGCCAACATCCTGGCAGATAGGTTCAGTGCTAACTTTACCCCTCTCTCACCCCCTCAAGTAACCATCTCTGTACCGGAAGAATGCAAAGTTCCTGTAATCATGGCTACGCAGGTAAAAAACACACTCTGCAAAACCAAGAACACAGCATCCATGGAACCTGACAACATCCCAGGCTGCGTTCTACATGAACTACAGAATGAACTGGCACCCCACCTAAGCACCATGTTCAGTCATAGCCTCACCTCAGGCTTTGTGCCCACTGAATGGCGCACAGCGATGGTTATCCCACTCCACAAAGGAGGAGCCACCACGGACCCAGGGAACTACTGCCCCATTAGCCTAATGAGCCTGGTCTGCAAGGCCATGGAACGTATCATCATGGAACTTATAAACAAAGACATCGGTAATCTCCAAACTCTGGACCCCAGCCAGTTCGGGTTTGTAAAAGGCAGATCATGTCTCCTAAACCTGATAGACTTCTTTGAAGCTGTCACCAAAGCCATAGATGAGGGTAAGGTGGTTCACACAGCCTATCTAGATCTTGCCAAGGCTTTTGACACCATGCCCCACTCTGGAATTATAGATAAACTTACTAAACTAGGTATAAATTGCTATGCCACAAGATGGGTTGCCAACTGGTTCACTGACAGAACCCACACTGTGAAATTAGCAGACCCCAAATCCAACTTCAGACCAGTGACAAGTGGAGTACTACAGGGTTCAGTCCTGGGTCCTCTCCTGTTTGATATCTACTTTTCTGAAGTACAGGCTAACACAGAAGGTCTTTGGCTAAAACAGTTTGCAGATGACTGCAAACTAAGAGCCATAAATGAAACTCCTAACAATGTGGGCATCCTACAAAAGGGCCTCACTGAGACAGATGCCTGGTGTCAAAGGTAGGGCCTCAAGCTCAATGCCAAAAAGTTCATTGTCATCCCCTTTCATAAAAACTCTGTAACAATGAGCTACCACATCGATTGTAGTCTACTTAACACAGAAAGTGTGATAAGAGACCTTGGAACTCAGGTGGGCAGTAGTCTCTCCTTTGATAATCACATCGCCACAGTAGTCAGGAAATCCTTCTACTTGGCACACCTCATCACAAAAGGAAAAAAGGGTCATTGTTCACCTCTACTCGTCACTCATTAGACCCATTATAGAGTACAACGCCCCTTTTGGTATGTACCTCACAAGACATCTACAACAACTGGAAAGGCCGCAGAAATACCTCACAAAGAGGATTACCGGCCTCAAACAGATGCCCTACGCAGACCATCTCAAACTCCAGCTTTACTCCATTGCATATCGCCTACTCAGAGGTGATCTCTGCCTAACATACAAAGCTCTGTCAAACCCAGAGCTGTTGGACAAGCTCCACTTAAAGAAATCCCAATCCCTCCAAGCTACACGTTCTATGGACCTAAACCTTGTCACCACAATAAACAGAACATGCTGGAGGGATAGATTCCTATCCCAGAGACTTCTCATACTGTGGAACAAACTACCTATCTATATCAAACAAAGCTTCTCATTAGCACTCTTCATGAAAAATCTTGATTATTGGATGGGAAATAGGAAATTCACCCTGGGGATCACCTCTGTGGCTCTGCTCGATAGGGGCACAGGAAAATAATTTTTGTGGGTGGAGAAAGCCAGACTACCTTTTTGGCTAGGCTTGTATAGGCCCTAGGGCCGATAGCCTAGTACCTACCTATGAACCTGTATGTCTGTATGTGTAGACATTATACATTACAGGTCATTTCAATGAAGGGCCAACAGAATTGTGCTCATTTTTACTCATTTTTACTCATTTTTACTAAGTGTATGGGCATGCCCAGTGGGACTCTCAATACTTATAATGTGACTCCGGGTCACACCTACCTGTATTCCAGTCCATGATTTTGTATGTTACAGACATCTCAGAAGCCTGAAAGATTGAAGAACAAAGAAGAAACCAAGAGCACCAGAACTACGCTTTGATAAAATAATGTCCAGTGGACTCATTGTTAGAGAGCAGGAGGGCTGAATTTGAAAGTGTCAGTGTAGATTTATTATTACAGTAAGTAAGTAAATTTCATATCTGACATTGGTAATTTATTTCCATCATTTAAAAAAAAAGAGTCCCTAGCTAAACTTTGACTGGGTCACAACAGAATATCTTGGATGAAAGCAGCTTCAAATGCCATGCTGGAGAAGGTGAAAAGATATAGGGGCAGATTTAATGAAGCGTACTTCACAGCACAATGTGAACAAGATACTGCACCATTTTGTATTCAGTAAGTGGCTCTTACACATTGTGTACAGCCACGCAAACACAGTAAACATCTTGGCATGCAAATTAGCAGCTGAATTTTTAACAAGCTATTAAGCAACTGTGTAGACTCAGTGCTTGTTTTCCCTGGAAATTCCACAACCTATAGGAATACAGTTACAGAAAGGAGTCGACACAGAAGGAATGTTAGTGGCTGCTGTAGCTTTAATTCATGTGTACGTGCTGCTGTAGCTTTAATTCATGTGTACGTGCTGCTGTAGCTTTAATTCATGTGTACGTGCTGCTGTAGCTTTAATTCATGTGTACGTGCTGCTGTAGCTTTAATTCATGTGTACGTGCTGCTGTAGCTTTAATTCATGTGTACGTGCTGCTGTAGCTTTAATTCATGTGTACGTGCTGCTGTAGCTTTAATTCATGTGTACGTGCTGCTGTAGCTTTAATTCATGTAATGCGTGCTGCTGTAGCTTTAATTCATGTAATGCGTGCTGCTGTAGCTTTAATTCATGTGTACGTGCTGCTGTAGCTTTAATTCATGTGTACGTGCTGCTGTAGCTTTAATTCATGTGTACGTGCTGCTGTAGCTTTAATTCATGTGTACGTGCTGCTGTAGCTTTAATTCATGTGTACGTGCAACAGGCTGAAGTCTATGTTGCTGCTGCTATTAATAGACCAAAGCCAAGAAGAAGAGGGTTTTTTAGACCCCATTTAACATTTCTCAGTCTGCATGAGGTGGAAATTGTAGAGCACTACACAGTGGATAGGGACACACTACAGGAACTCTGTAACCTCTGTCATCCTCAACTCATACCAATGGCAAACCAAGGAGAACCAATATCGGTGGAGACAAAGGTATGTGTAGCACTTAAAATTATAGCTATAGAAACCAGTCAGAGATCAACAGTGGACATGCTAGGGGTGTCACAGGCATCAGCATCCAGGATCCTCCATGAATTCCTGAGTGCTATGTGCCAACATACTATTGAGTACATATATATTCCCTGAACATCTGAGGACAGGACCAGAAATATGCAGAAGTTCTACCCTATAGCACACTACCCTGAAGTACTAGGCACCATAGACTGTACACATACAGTGATCAAAACACCTCCTGAGAAACAGTGAAGAGTGCTTTGGAATGTCTCCGATCGACTGAAAACTAAATCAGCTCCTAGATTTCCTTACCAGAGTTTGTAGTGTATTTTCCGGTTCCATTTACCAGCTCTCAGCTCAATTTAACACCTTCCGCTCTGTAGATTTAGATTTTATGCTTAATCTAAAATTAGCGTATAGTTGCTAGTCTATAGGAACGTATGAGTGAAGGTGTGTTGCACAGGGGACTCAGAAAGGGTGACATTACCAGATTTTCTGGAGTACTGCAACCTTTTTAGGCCAAATAATCCTCAGTCACTTCCTGCTGACCCAGCCAACATGAGTCTTACCAGCGATGCCTTCACAAACAGCTACCAGAGTTTAAGAACATGGACTGTCTGGTCCTTAATGGCAAAGACCAGAGAAAGAAGTATGAACTCTAGCGTACACTGGAGAGTCACAGAGGTGAGAATCATTACCTCAAATTGCTTGTATAACTGCTCACTTCATCCCGGTACCAGTGAAGAGTGAAGCATAGCATCCACTTCATCTCCTAATTACAAGATGTTCATGGCTGTTTCTTCTTTCTCTTTTCTTTGGATACATGCTAGTGCTAATGGTCCGATACACTGCATGCTAGCTTTTTAGAAAATGACGATTCAGTTGTCTTGGTGAACATGGTGGCAGATGTTTTTTTTTCTTTCTTTTTTATATAGAGTCAGAGATGAAGAGCCTTCACTTGTCTTTGCAGTTGTTTCAATGCATTCAGCAGCAATTATGCAGTAGTTTCACAAGTCACAAAAGAAAAAAAAATGTTTCTTTTTAATTTTGTCTCTTAATGTTTGTGTGTTTGAATACAGGCAGTCTTATGTAGACTGTGTTTCTTTCCTGATGACAGTCTCAAAGGTGTGCAGATTAGATGCTTTGACTTGGTTGCACAGAATTGCATTTCAATGCATAGGTTTTGTCTTAGTGAAGTGGGCAAGTGACCAAGTCAGTGTTTCTTTTTTATAATGTTCACAGAAATGTTTAGCATTGCAATTGATAGGCAGACACTCCCTCCAATGGACTGATATGTGAATGGTTTATGGAGCCTACTATTCCAGTGTTAATGTGCTTGGCTGAGCTTGCTGGTGGAGTAAATCTCATATTTTGTCAGATACCTGATTAAAGCCAGATTGGTGTGCATAGGCTTCCTTGCAATTCACACTATACAAGTCCACAATTTAGTATGCAGTTCTGTGATTCTATTGTAAAACTTATAGTTAAGTTATGGAGTCAAAACCAGACAGTACATAGGTTTGTGTATTTGTGTACTATTTACAGGGAGAAAAAAAGAAACAAAATGTCTTCATATCTGACTGGTTGTCCAACCTTCTTTCGTTGCTTACCTCGGGAGGATGATTTGTTGATTTGAAGATCCACTGCATACCTAATCTATTAGCTGAGCACCGAAGGATGATAATCACATGTAGTATATGTTACGTGTGCATATTGGCAATGATCTGTAATTCAATCAGTCTGAATTTCTCTTGTTTAGAGTTCCTGTGGTCTGGGACTATACATGGTCCTTATGTAACATCCTGGTGGGTAGCTTGAACCTTATGGTTAGGTCTGGCTTAACTACATTGATTAATACTTATTCATAATGTCCCTACTATAGTTCAGATGTGGACTTTAATACATCCAACAAGTGGAAACGTTAATAAATGCTTAATTCCTAGGATGGGAAA
Source organism: Protopterus annectens (assembly GCF_019279795.1). NCBI lineage: Eukaryota > Metazoa > Chordata > Ceratodontiformes > Protopteridae > Protopterus > Protopterus annectens. The sequence goes on along the minus strand of NC_056751.1, from coordinate 642,104,302 downwards.
TTTACATTAACCTTATACTTGACCTACTGAGTCTACACTTTAGTGAATAATACTTAGCCTACTGTACTGTTATAAGGCTGGCAAAGTTAAGATACAGGAACAAAATCTTACGAGATGGTCTAAAAAGATTAAACATTTGTGTACTTGTATAAATAAAGATTGCATACTCCCAAAGTAACTCGAGCAAGTTAAAAACACTATTTCATAAAGGGATGGGATAGATATAGTCTTCTGCCAACTTTTATATCCAGTAAAACACAATGAGATAATTACCTAAATTTATTCGCCCTGCGAAACATTGTTAGTAGTTGTTATCTCTCTTCACAATTATCGCTCAAGTGTATTATACTATTTTATCTAACAGTTTAATTTGCTATACATACATTATTACCTTTGTTAATACTCCCTCCATAACTGGCGATTACTTTTAGTCAAGAACTGAGTGGATATGCTAAGAAGGGTACTTAATGACGACATTTGGAATTGTCTTAATGATGTACATAGTTTGTAAATATGGTTATTTTTTTTGGATTCATTATGTAATCCTGAAATACTGAAATCCCGAATTTCAGTGTTTCGAAATTACATAGCCGAACACACCAAACACCGAAACCTTACAACGGCAAAATTCAAAATCCCGACAGTACACTACAGATACAGCACACACAAACAAATACACACAAATTCCCCCAACTCAAATATAATATCCTACACTACAGATAAGCAGGGGGCAAGCCCCCCTGCACTCCCCACACCCCCTACTTATATATACTAACGCCGAGATCGCACAATCAGACACACACAGGTAACTCACTCCCACACATTGTACATGCCCTTGCACACACACATCACAGTCAACACACACACTGACATACACTAAAGCCCCGAACCAACACACATACACATACATACATACCAAAACTCACATCTTACCATACACACACCACAATACCAGAAGCGCTAATTCAAAATCTCCGCACTTCGGGATTTTGAATTTTACGCTTCTGGTTTACCGGTATTTCGTGATTTCAGTATTTTGAAATTAAATCGGGAACCCATTTTTTTGTTAACTTCTCAATTCACTCAATGACACTTTTAGCCCTTTTTCCTTTACTTTTATCTCTCTCAAATCAAGGGGTTAGGTGGGTAGGCACAGGGACATGTTTGACAGAGTTTAGTGCTGTTTTTTCACCTAAAGGTACACACATACCCAACTTGGTAATGACTTCTGAGCCATGCAATTATTTCCCCTTTCTCTGTTTACCTTATATCCAACTTCATTTGACTCATAGTCTAGTCTCATATAAACATGGACAATAAGTGGAAAGTAATATCCTGGAATGTTAGAGGGCTCCAGGACAAAAGCAAAATAAATCTTTTAATGCACTTCTTATTAAAATCAGAAGCAGACATTTCATATATTCAATAATCACATATGTTAGATGATGATTGGACCAAAGAAAAAATAGGAAATGGATAAAAGACTTTATATCAGTGGGTAACAGCTCTAACTCCAAAGGGGTGGCAATCATTATCAAAAACTTATTTAAACCTTGTATATTAGACAAAGGTTCAGATAAGGAAGGTAAATGGTGTTACTTCACATGCCTAATCCCACCACTTACCAAATCTATACTGTTCCTAAACCTATATGGTCCTTGTTTAGGACAACAGCAATTTACTTTGAAAATATATAACCTTTTATTAAAATTCCCAAATCACCACTTTATTCTGGGGGGGGGTGGAATGTTGTAATTAATCCTAATATTGACCTTTCTAATAAATCCAAACCTTACAATTCACAAGTTTCCCTTGCCTTGCTGGATCTAATCTCAGACTTTGATCTGATTGAACCTATATTCTTTGGAGAAGTCACACAGAATAGCAATAACTACACATACTTTTCAAGGTGCCATAACTCCTGGTCACGGAGAGGCTTTTTTCTAATATCTGAATTGCTAACAAATTGGTAAAGTATGTGAACCAAGGTTTTTCTCAGATCACTCTAAGATCACTTTGTTGATAAACCTTAATCAATATCCACTCTCCCATTGCAATAGATTTAACTGGTCCCTTAATAATAGCATTTTACTCAACTCAGTAGTAAAAGAAGCGATAGTCTCTGCCCTACTAGAGTGTGCAAATGATCCCCGAAACTCAAGTATCCCATATGACATCCAATGGGTGGCATGCAAAACTATACTTAGAGGTATTTTCATTCAAAAATCTACATTTCTCAAAAATAAAAGGAAAGAAAAGGGGAATAGTCTCATATCTGAAATTAGACAAGTAGATAAGAAACTCCAAGAGAAATATTCCCTAGATTTGGAAAATGATATGATAAATAAGCAAAGGGAATTATTCAACTTACACCAATTCATCTACTCCCTACAAGAATTAAAGTTTATCACTAAATATTCCGAATGGACACAAACCCCCTCTAAGCCACTAGCTAGATTAATTGATAACAAACAATGCTCTCCCAGGATAACCCTTATTAGCCACCAAGATACACTATATAAATCACACTTCCAGATAATCAACCTATTCCATCAAATATACTCGAAAATATATACTAGCTGTGAACACCATATTCTCTCCTCAGAGATAGGAAATTATTTCAATAACATCACTTTTCCTAAATTAAATAAAAAACAGAAAGAAATTTTATCTGCCCCTTTGAGTCAAACAGAAATAATAAAAGCCATCGGTAACCTCAAAGCAGGGAAATCCCCAGGCCCTGACGGATACTCCCCAGACTTCTATAAAACATTTAAAAACACCTTATCTCCAATTTTACTGAAACTATTTAACTTTATTTCTATTAATGGGATATCGAACCTTTATATTAATCACTTCAAGACAATTCTAAATCCCAAAAATAACTTGGATAAATCAGACATTAATGACTACAGCCAATCTCTTTAGTGAATATTGATATCAACATTTTATCTTCTGTATTAGCTGAAAGGCTTAAAAAATTAATCCCTCCCCTCATTTCTAAAGGTCAAGCAGGTTTCATGCCCAACAGATCATACATGGGATAACACATTAACCATGGAGACCATGATCAACATTACCAAGAAAGACAAAAATCCATGATATGCCATGATTCTGGATGCATGTAAAGCATTTGATAGGGTTAATTGGGAATTTCTATTCACAGTTCTATGATTTATTTTATTTTACATTTGTTGACCGGGCTAGTCTAACTGGATACATGTCTATTTTCAGTAGAGGCCCGGGGAGAAAAGCTCCAAGCATCTGCAGAGAGCAAATAATACAATATATAGTAATAGTCAAGTGGATTACAGTACATTAGCTACATTGTGCATTAGCTAGATAGGTAGAAAAAAAATGTTTACAGAGTAGGTTAGTAGCTTTAAGCTAAGATTAAATACAGTAAACCAAAAACATGAATTTTTTTTTTTTTTTTTTAAAATAGAGATAGGTGAGATAAAACAGAAGAGTAGAAAAGTATAGAGAGAGCAGGAGGTGAAAGAGATATCAGTCTGGGTTGGAGCAGGGACATAGCCAGTGAGTTGTAAGATATTCTTTCAGATGCTTTTTAAACAGAATAGTGGAAGCAAGGGAGGAAAGTTCAGTAGGAAGCTGGTTCCAGACTTTCCCTGCTGTGTTGGTGAAAAGTGAATCTCCTGCTTTGTTATTTGATTTAATAGAGGAAGCTAGAAGCTTATTCGATGAGCGTAGCATAGCAAGATTTTTGTAGGGTGAAATCAAGTTAGTGAGGATAGGGGTATTTTTTGGGTGGTAAAGGATTTTTGGGGTGATAACAATTTGTTGATAAAGTAGTTGGTTCTGCAGTTCTAGCCATCCCAGTTGTTTTAGGTTAAGACAGTGGTGAGTTCTAAAGGTGGTGCCAGTGGCAAATCTGGCTATGTTATTGTAACTGGTGGAAAGTTTGGTGAGATTGTTTTTTGATAGGTTGGTAAATATTGCTGAAGCATAGAACAGGGTAGACATAAGGTGGGTCTGGGCAATCGTTTTTCCTGGCTGAAGGGGAAAGAAAAGGTTTGATTCTGTAAAGAGTGCCTAGTTTTTTGTTGACTGTCTTTATAGTCGAGTTAATGTGATCATCAAAAGTAAGGTTATTATCTATTATTACTCCTAGAAGACGGGTTGAAGTGTCTGGGGCTATGTTGGTAGCATTGTTGGAGGTTAATGTGAAGTGCAGTTGAGGTGATTTATGAGTTGGAGCAAAGAGCAATAACTTTGTTTTTTTGGGGTTCAGGAGGAGGCAGTGTTGCATAAACCAATTTTCAACACTGTTAAATACTATTTGGGTGAGAGACTGCAGAGAGATTATGGACTTAGCTGAACAAATTAAAGTGGAGTCATCTGCATATTGTATGCAGGTGGCCTGAGGAATATTGGTATGTAGGTCACTGATAAACAATGAGAAAAGTAGAGGCCCTAAAATAGAGCCTTGGGGTACTCCAGTGTTCACAGGAAGGGATTTTGAAAGATTATTATCCCACAATACTGCTTGCTGTCTGTTTTCCAGATAGGATTTAAACCAATGTAATGCATGTGGGTCAAGAGATTGGGCTTTTAGAATGTCTATAAGGATATTTTGGTTGACCATATCAAAGGCTTTTGAAAGGTCAATAAATAATGCAGAGGAAAAAGTGTTATTGTTACAGTTTTTGTTTATGGAGTCAGAAAAGGACAGAAGGGCAGTTGTTGTGCTATGGAAAGGCCTAAAGCCATGTTGGCAGTTGGCAAGTAGATTATTTTGGAGAAGGTGGGTAAGTAGTTGTTTGTGTATGCACTTTTCCATTATCTTAGCAATTGGAGACAGTAAGGCGATAGACCGAAAGTTGGAGAGTTCAGTAGATGACCCACCCTTATGTAGAGGGATGATGTGGGATACTTTCCAAATGGAGGGGATTTTGCTTTCTAAAATTGTTCTATTTATAAGGATGGAGATAGGATATGCAATAGCTTTTGCTGCTATTTGCAGGTATTCAGCTGGAAGACAGTCAGCAGAAGGGATGCATGGTTTTAGTTTTTGAAGGAATTTGCAAATGAGTGATGTAGGTATCGGTTGTATTTGAAAGGTAGGAGATGGAGTCTTTTGTGGTATTTAATGGGGATGTGGTAATAGGTGGTAAAGTATTGGCTAGGGTTTGAATGGCTTCAGTAAAGTAGTTATTACAGGCATCAGGAATTTGGTTGGAGTTATTTTGGTTGAAACCTGTTGGGGCAGGAGTTTTAGAGTGGCCTGGCTGAAGAAGTTTGTTAATGCCAGACCAGAATTTTTGTGGTTTTTGCTGGTGAGTTTGTTGGAGGTGAAGGTAATAGTGTTTTTTGTCTTTGAGAATATCTTTCTTGGTTGCATTTCTTACCTGTTTATAGTAAAGGTGATCTGATGGACATTTAGAGATTCTCCATTTGGCCCAAATTTTATTTCTGAATAGGATCTTTTGCCTAGTTTCTTTAGTGAGCCAGGGGGCAATTTTGGTCCTTATTCGGGAAGAACGATAGGGGGCGTGGTAATCTAGGATCTGAAGGAATCTCGTGTTAAAGTAGGTCACTGCATCATCAAGTGGAAGATGAGACATAGGTGACCAGTCACATGATTTCAGTTCATTTTGGAAGCTCTCTTGGTTAAATATTTTTTTAGAACATGAGGTTTTAAAATTATTAGTAGTAGGGCTATGGATTCTTTGTTTAATAATATAGGTTAGCATGTGGTCACTAATATCGTCAGGAAGGGTTTCCGGTTTATAAGTATCATGGTGGCTGTTTATAAGTATCCAGTCTAGAGTGGTTTCCTTGCTGCTTGGCTTATGGATTCTAGTAGGAGTGGTTATGATTTGTGAGAATCCATAAAGATTTATATGATTGGGAGGATTAAGGGAACTGCAGGTAGCCCAGTCTATATTGAAATCACCTAATACAATGGTTTCCTGAGGTAGGTGGGTAGAGAGGTAACTAAGTAAGTTTTCAAGAGTGTTGATATTGTTTCCAGGGGGGAGATATGTGCAGATTAGATAGATAGATTTGGAGTTGTTTATTTGAAGTTTGGCACTAAGAGTTTCTGAATTGGTATATGATGGTAGGAGCACATCGAAAGAAGAAACTTGGAGTTCAGATGTATATAGTATGGCTACACCTCCACCTTTTTTGGTTTTACGGTCAAGTCTCAAGATATTATATCCAGGAGGGGTAATCTCTTGGTCCAAAGTTGAGGGCTTTAGCCATGTTTCTGTAATACAGAGAATATCAAATGAGTGCACATCTAAGAGTGCATGTAGGTGAGTAATTTTATTGTTAATGCTACGGATGTTAAGGTGAGCTATTAGGAGGGAGTTAGAGGGTCTATTTAAAGTAGTGATCAGAGGAGGTGTTTGGTTGTGTAGGTTATTGTGAATGTCAGTATTGGGCCCTGGGTTAGGATGAATATCACCATCTAATAGGGGGTGTTGGTGAGGATATTGTATAAACTTAAGGATTTTGTAGAAATTGTTTGGGCATTTTTTTATATGGAAGTAAGTAACATGGGTAGCTCTATGGTATTTAGGTAAGATATAGATAGAAGAGGAGGTAATGTTACTGTGGTTGTGGTTGTTTATGGGGGAAATTGGTAGAGTTTGCTGGTAGTGATGGTGGTGTTCAGGAAGAGAGGAGTATTCAAACAAGGTTAATGTGTATGGTATTGTGAGAGAAGTAAGAGTTGAAGTTAAGAGTAGTAGGTTAGTGAGTATAGATTTGTGTGTTAGGGCCATAAGGATATGAGGTTAAGGAGTTTGGGTATATTTATGAAAGGAGTATAGTAAGTAAATTACAGGTGGGGAAAGGAGGGAGTGCTTAAAGAGGAAGAATAGGTAGAGGGAGGAAGTGTACAATTAAGTAAAGTAAAATAGGTTGTAAGAGAGAAGCTGTATACAATATATGTGAGATTAAGGTGGCTGTAAGAGAGAAGCTGTAGAATATAAGCAAAATAGGAAGGGGTGGGGAGAGATGAGGGAATATTCCAGGAATAGCAATTATCTAATTGGAGATATAAGGGGTAGGGCTATTAAGTGGAAGTTGTGTGTGATAGGATAAAATCTATGAAGGGGTGGGGTTACAGGAAGTATATAGCTAGGACCACTGGGGGTGGGTGGGAATTGGGGGTAGGGTAGGGGAGTGGAGTGAGCCCGCAGGGCGAACGGAGTGGGTTCAGACAGGCAACCGAGAAAGTCAGGGAAGAGAGAGAAACAATCAGCAAACCGCTAACTACTTGGTGCCTTAGTTGGGAAGGACAGGCAGAGAAAGGAGGAAAGAATGTCAAGAAAGTAAGTGGTTGCAGAGAGCAAAGCTAGTGGAAAGAAGAAGGTAAGTGGAAAGATAGGGCAGGAGGGAAATGCTCAATCCTGAGACAGAGCTTTTATTTCAAAGGAAAAAAAAAATAAGTAGGGAAGGATAGATGTACAAGGGGCTATCCTAGTTTAGGCTGCCATCTAGTGGTCATATATTGTAATACAACAGATGCAAGGGAGCAGAGATAAAAGGTAAAGGGTTTAAGAGTGCCACTGTAGATAAATTATAGGAGACAGCACAAGAGTAAGAAATGAGAAAAACATATGTATAAATATTTAGGGAATAGAGAAGGGAGTATGGCTGCTGGGTATACTGGCTAGGTGGCGTGTCATACAAGCACTAGATATTAAGCAGGTGTTGAAAAGAACTACTCTGCTTGTTAACACATACTTCCTTGCCTCCTAGAGAACTGGGTTCTTAAGCTGGACGGCAAGTCTTTTTTCTAAAGAGAAGTTGGTTTGGTCTGTTTGCAGTGGGTCCTTTCACTGGGTAGGTAGATTCTTAGGGTTTAGGATAGATGATTCAAACCTATGAACAGTGGGGACAAGAGACTCAATGAAGGTGTAAGAAAACAGACATTTAAGAGACAGGGTAGTACACAGAGCAATTCAAGTTCTAGCAAACAAACAGACATTAAATACAGTTTGGTAGTTCTCAGCTTTCAAGTTCAAACCAGCAGATGGAAAACAGTTCATTACAGATTTATAGACATATAGCAAGGCTTACTGGCATTTAATCAAGCAATAAGCAGTGATTCCATGTGATTAAACTAAGCAAGTACATTGTATGCAATACGATCAAAATAGCGTATATAGTAGTAGTAGTGTAAAAATTATGATATACCTTTAAATTTTATTAATACTATTAAAATTTTATATAATAGTGCCTATACATGCCTATATATCAACAAGAAATTTTCACAGCCTATAAAAATCTCTAATGGAATCCGTCAGGGGTGCCCCCTCTCTCCCCTTCTTTTTAACCTTTACTTAGAACCGTTCTTTCTACACTTAGTACAGAAAATACACCATTCAATACCCAAAATATTACATACCAAAACAAGTCTGACCGCCTTTGCTGATGACTTCAACCTATATTTTGAACACCCCATATCAGACACTAAGAAGTTAATCACAAACCTGAATACCTTTACATATATTTCGGACTATAAGGTTAATCAAGATAAATCTTTTATCTTCCTGATTAACTCCTTAGCTCACAGAGAAAATGTTTTTTCAGACTCTCCATTTCACATAGTATACTCATTCAAATATCTAGGGATTAGCTATGATCATGCCACACCTTCTGTATTACAGTCCAACTTAACAAAATTGTGGTCAACTATATTCCAAGATATGTCCAGATGGCAAAATGATCAGTTTTAACAATTGGCTTAATTACTGGTGTCATTCTAAGGGGATCCAATGTCTGTCTGCTTGGGATGACATGCTTGACAAGCCACGCTGCTTTGCAAGGGATGGCTTGCACCTGTCACTCCTGGGCTTCCGGATATTGGGCAAGGATCTTGCCACCCCCATAGTGCCTTTTTTAGGCAAGGCTCAAATGACAAACCTACCTCCCTAGAAAACACAAGTGGAAAAAAACTAAGGGTAATGCTGCTCAATGCCAGAAGTCTAAACATCAAGATGCATGCCCTCGAAGTCCTCCTCAGTATGGAGAACATCGATGTCTGTGCGGTGACTGAAACCTGGTTCAAGGCTCCTGAGAGCACCCCAGCACTATCAGGTTTTACCTCATATCATGCTTTCTGGCCCCAAAACTTGGACCGAACCACAAAAGGAGGGGGAGAATCCATTTTCATCAAAGATACCCACACCTCCAGGTTAGTGGCAACGCACGAAGTATTGGAGACTATCCAGATGCAACTAACCATAGGCAAAACTGCCTTACAGTTTGTAGCATGCTACAGACCACCCTCTCAAACTCAGGAATCCCACACAGCCTTCCTGAAGACACTGGAGAGTATGAATGTCTCTCCAAATACCATCATTTTGGGAGACTTCAACTACCCAAACATAGACTGGGAACATTACTCAAGCCCCAACACCCTAGCCCAAAGGTTCCTAGAATTCATAAACTCAAATGCAATGGAACAACTAGTCACCATTCCCACAACAGGAGACAATATACTAGACCTGATCATCACAAACATGGGGACAAAATGCTCCACACCGGAAGTATATCCCTCCTTGGTAAGATCAGACCATAAATTAATCTCACTGGAAATCCACATCCCGCCCCCACCCCCTGCACAAAAGACCACAGTGAAGAACTTCTCAAAAGCAAACGTCACACTTCTTAAGACTGAAGTGATATTCTTCAAGGCCCCTGGGCCAGTGGAAACCACAACCCACACTGCTGAATCCTTTGCAAATGCCTTCTATGGGCACCTTCAAGAATGCATGGATCATGCAATCCCAAATAAAACCAAGACCCACTCCCCCAAAGGCAGGTGCCCGGTCTGGTGGACCCCAGCCATAAACAAACTTTACAACAGGAGGAGGAAGCTACTATATGACATAGCAAAATCCCTAAAAGGGAAGGCGTCTCTGATCAGTACTAGCAAAAAACTACGATCACTCATAAAATCATCCAAGGCCAACTTTGAGAGAAAAATCGCAAAAGACACAAAAGACAATCACAAGGCCTTCTTTATCTATGTTAGAAACCTGGGTGGAAACTCCCAGATATGCTCAGAGTTAGTCCAAAATGACACAAAATACACTGAACCCACTGACATTGCCAACATTCTGGCAGACAGGTTCAGTGCAAATTCCCCCCCCCCCCAAAAGGAGAAATAACTATCCCAGCAGAGTGTAGCCTCCCTAACATCTCAGATGCCCAGGTGAGAGCCGCCCTCTCTAAAGCTAAAAACACAGCATCGATGGGACCGGATGGTGTCCCGGGCTGTGTGCTACATGAATTCCAAGAAGAACTAAACCCACACATAAGGCTGCTGTTTAATCTTAGCCTTACTACAGGATACATACCCAAAGAGTGACGTACGGCAACAGTGGTCCCACTTCACAAAGGCGGTGCTTCTACAGACCCTGGAAATTACCGCCCCATAAGCTTGACGAGCCTGGTCTGCAAAGCTATGGAGAGGATCATTATGGAACTCATAAACAAAGACATTGGGGACCTACAGACATTGGATCCTACCCAATTTGGCTTTGTCAAGGGCAGATCCTGCCTTTTGAACTTGGTCGGCTTTTTTGAAACAGTCACTAAGGCCATTGATGAGGGTAAGGCAGTTCACACAGCCTACCTTGACCTTGCAAAAGCCTTTGACACAGTACCCCACTCGGGCATCATAGACAAACTCACCAGCTTAAATGTAAACCCATATGTCACAAGATGTGTTGCAAACTGGCTCAAGGACAGAAACCACAGGGTCAGAGTTGCTGGAGCTATGTCAGACTCTAAGCCAGTCACAAGCGGTGTCCCACAGGGCTCAGTCCTGGGACCCCTCTTGTTCGGCATTTATTTTTCCGAGGTACAGGCAAACATAGGAGGATTGTGGCTGACAAAGTTCGCAGATGACTGCAAACTGGGCGCCATAATTGATACTCCAGCAGACACAAACATCCTTCAGAGAGGCCTCATAGAAACGAATAATTGGTGCCAGAGCCATGGCCTTAAGCTGAACGCCAAAAAATGTATAGTCATACCCTTTGGGAAAAACAAGGTACCGACAAATTACCACATAGGCGGTAATCCATTAAGTACGGAAGAGGTAATCAGGGACCTAGGGACTCAGGTTGACAGTAACCTCTCATTTGACACTCACATTGCCAAAGTGGTTAGGAAGACCTTCTATATTGCCCACCTTATCATGAAGGGTTTCACATCTAGATCAAGAGAGGTCATTGTGCCCCTGTACTCTTCTCTTATCAGGCCAATGATTGAGTACAATGCCCCATTTGGGATGTATCTCACCCGACACCTGCAGCAGTTGGAAAGACCCCAAAAGTTCCACACCAAGAGGATAAAGGGTCTTAAACATATGTCATATGCTGCCCGACTGAAAAAACTCCAGCTCTATTCAGTCACATACCACCTACTCAGAGGTGATCTGTGCCTGACGTACAAGGCCATGTCCAATCCTGAATTAATGGACATGCTCCACCTCAGAAAATCCAAATCCATCAGAGCCATGAGAACAAGTGACTTAAACCTCAACACAGAAATAAATAGAACGTGCTGGAGGGACAGATTCATAACCCAGAGGCTCCCTACACTCTGGAACAGAATCCCAGTCCATGTTAGGCAGAGCCCCTCACTGACTCTATTCAAGAGAAATCTCGACAAGTGGATGGGAGATCGTAGGTTTACCCCGGGGGTCATCTCTGTGTCACTACTAGACAGAGGCATAGTAAACTAAACCCTAAAAGGGCGTAGTATTCTCATCCTAAGGGGTGGTGTAAGCCACATACACTCTGGCTAGGCTTATAAATGCCTTAGGGCAGATAGCCTAGTACGAACCTATGAACCTATGAACCCATGCTTTCTAAAACCTCCATTATTAAAATTATTATCCTCCCAAAGATTCGCTATCTCTTCCATGCATCTCTTTCCTTCATTCCCAATCTATTCTTCTCAAAAATATACAAGGCATTTGTGAAATTCATATGGTACCCAAAATCATTCAGGGTGTTCTACCTAAGACTTACACTTCCAAAAGACAAAAGGGGTCTTTGTATGCCAGAACTACAAATTTATTATAGAATTTTACATGCTAATAGACTAATTAAAATTGCTAATCACAAACCAACTGTTCAAATGCGGTCCCCCCATGGGTTAATATGTGGTTTAACCACTTTTTAAACAACAACCTTAACCCCAAAGCTCTTCCCTTTATAGACCCAATAGTTCTTAAGGAATTAAAATTGCACCATATCCTAAAGGAAAAAATAAAATCCTTTCAGGTACTAGTTACATCTGTTAAATTGGAAAAAGCGCTCCTCCTACTACAGCCTATTAATCTAAACCCTAATCTCATGCTGAATAGAAATATGATTAATTTGTCCAACTACCCTCAAATCAAAGAATATACCTTATGGAATATCCATAAGTATAGGGATTTATCACTCACAAAATTACGAGATACCCTACATTTATCTAAAAAATATATCATAATTCTGCACCAATTAAGGGAACTTATTGCCTCTCTGCCTTATGCTGTCATTATAAATGAAGTAGATTTCAATCAGGTCTCTAAATTAATGGAAATTTTAACTATTAACAAGAGCATGTTATTCCTAGCATAAGAGTATATCAATTCAATACTTCACCAAGAAAAAGTGTTATTTGCAGACTATTGAAACCAGCAAGAATCAAACTAATCAGAAGAACAGAAATTGTCTGCCATTAAATCTACTCTTTCTTTCTCTCCATTTAAGAAACTTACATACACCCAATTCATGATCACCAATAATCTATACTTCACGTTGGTCTCCTTAAACAAATTTAACCCGAAAATTTCAACTGCATGCCCCTGCTGTTCCTACCCTCAAGCTGACATTCTACATATTTTATGGTTTTGTAGATACTCCCACACCATTTGGTGCTCCCTTAAGGTGAAATTAGATAAAATGGGATACCACAAATCAACCCTCTCATGGGAGATGGAACTTTTACATATCTCAAATAATAATTCTTTGAAATTTAAATTTCACATCCTAATAACTCTATTTACTAGAAAATTTCTACATTCCCAAAGATTGGTTAGATTGTACTAAGATCTCATGGAGTGGCTTCAGGAACATGGTGGTCAAATACATTACTTCACAAAAACTTTTAATAACAAGTCCTAAGAAACGCACCTATTTTTGGAAGTTCTGGAATACTCTATTTGAACTTTTATCTGATAATTAAAAATATTTTGTACCGAGAGTGGCTAAAACTAAGAACCATTCCTATATGTGTTTCGGTAACTTTCCCTTCCCCTCTCACTTTGCCGTTTTGACGTGTGGCTCAGAATAAAGTATTGATGTTTATCTTCTTTTATTTAAAATTACTGAATTGTAATCATAGGCAGTGTTTTCTAGCTTAATTGACATTTATATTTTATTATTTAAATATATTTCAATGATTTTAGTCCAGGGGTTTATCCCAAAGCAGCACTTTGTATATTTTGTAGATAAGAATTGTCTTTGTATGTTACCCTCTATATGAATAGTCATATTAATCTGCATTTCTCTTTTGTTTTACTCTTTTTGGTTGATGTATATGTAATGGAATTTAATAAAAGTTCAATTAAAAAAAAAGAAGAAACAGGGAAGAGTGTACATAAAAAGAAAGGGGGTCCACTCCATTCACTGCCAAGTCATGTGCAATACTAAGGGTATCATCTTGAATGCGTGTGTGCTGGCAACCCAGACAGTTACCACGATTCACATATCTGGCACAATTCCCAACTGTGTGACATGTCCACTAAGGGTGATATCCCACAGGGTCATTTACCCGGGAATGCAGGTTATTAACTAGAACCATGTCTGATGACACCCATCAGAAATCCACACACACCAAATGAAGAACACCATAATGAGGCACACGCTCAAACAAGAAATATCATAGATCATGTGTTTGGCTGCTGAAGTAATGGTTCCGATGCCTAGATGCATCTGGGGAGCCCTGCAGTACAATCCTTGTACATGTACTAAAATCTTCACCATTTGTGCCATGCTTCACAACATCATCCTAAGGAAACAGCTTGAGCAGGATCAACAAGGGGGCAACACATCCCACCACCATTGGCAAGGTCACCACAGCTATATGCAGGTGAGGAATCGGAAGGGGAACCAGCAGCTGTCATGAGTGTAGGAAGACATAGGTGTACGCAATATGCTCTTGCATTGGCTAAGCGGTAATGCATAGCACACATTCTCACCACATAAAAGGCTAAAGCCTTCATCCTACGCACATACATACAGTAACATCGATGCCAGGCAGTGCTCACAACCTTTACCTCCAATGTAATGGCTGTATACTCCTAGCATCAGACAGAGTCAGCCCTGAACTAAATCTGTACCAACTGCCAGATTTACAACATAAGTGTTAAACCTGGAATATAAAATAAAAAAATGTGTAGTAATACAAATGAATAGCATATCCTTGCCTACTGTTATTTGGTAATGTAAGTAAGAAAAACATGGTTGATTTTTACAGAAATGATTTCAACATATGACAACAGTGAGCATTTCACCCCAGGCTTCCACTGAAAATAGGTTCTTTGTGGCCCAGTTCAACTTCCTGGTAAACAAATATCACCTAAATAATAAATAGATAAATAAATGTGCCATCTATCAAGAAATAGGCCTCATGCCTCAAACATGCAGACATTCATACCTTTCAAAAGTACCAATTGACACAGAATGTCCTCAGTTTGGCTTCATACTTTTGTACTGGCAAATCCTGAAAGACAGAATTTAGAAATTAATGACACACATTTCAGTTTCATATTTCATATCCCTCAGACCAATCTTAAAAAAATAGTAATGCAAAAACTGCTATTCTATCAACTGGCTACTTCTATAAGACCAAAATATTTAAACAGTCTCCCTAATGTTCAGCCTTTTGCCCCACTTTTATTTATAGCTTGGACCAGCTTTGTTGCTGTAAGAGTTTGGGAGGCATGTACACATTAAAAAAATTCTGTAAGAAAGCAATACAGTTAGCAAAACAGCATCAAAAACACAGATATACTACGTACTAAGTCAGCTATGTACCCTGAGCATCAGACAATGTAGATGTATCCCTGAATCCAAAACATAGAAAACAAGGATTTGGCACAGTTATCATCATTGTACAGGGTGTTGGGGGGGAGGCAGGAGAACTAGGCTGACACCAAAGGTAGTGAGTACATGTGAGTAATTAAGAGAAACAGGCAGACATTTGGATTAAGTATAAAATGTCCACTGCGACACAACGAGATTTAAGCCTCACAACTGACCCATTTAACTGTTATGAGTGTGTGTATGGGATCTCCAGATGAAATTGGTGTGTGAGTGTCTGCAAGAACACAGCCATGCACTGTGCTAGCTCTACATCCTGGTATGTTGGACAGGTGTGAGCCATGCATGGTAGAGATGACAGTTCATCATTGTCATCCCTAGCTGTGAGAACTGGCTCATCTATGCCCATGGTCAGATGCACTACTGCTACATGAAGATGGCTGATGACTACTGGACAAGCCCTTCTCACAACTATGTCCAGGGCCACGACCCCATGGCCTGCCACATCTGGGTGTGGACACCTCAACCACTGATGGAGCAGTGTTAGTAGTGCCACCACAGAAGCGTGATAGGGCACGGTAATATTGGCTAACATGGATGCTGCCCCCCTCCCAACAGATGCTCCATCGAAAAAACTGCCCATTCCAACCATTCATTCATCCAATCCATTGAATCAGCAACATGGTTGAGGCAGTCATGCTTGTCAGCCTGTGCCACATTTACATCCCTAAGCATGTCCTTGGAGACTCTATTGGAATGTGCCTGCACCTCCATGATCACCCTAAACATACATTGAGTGGCATGGAAAGACACACTGTCAGGTAGAGGGTGGACATCAGGCCTCCTCTAAGCAACCTGATCAACCCTCCTGTGTGGCATCTCACCAACACTTTGACTATGGCCAGAGTCAACAGGCACTGAAGCCACAGTAAACTCCCTACCTTGATCAAGTGTCTCACCCGCCACCTAGCCAATATCTGAGGGATCACTAGAATGGGTTTGCGTAGGCTTACTGGCTGTGTTTGATGGAAATACAGGTGATGACGGAATGTCAACCTCAGTGTCTGATTCAATCTATGTGTCCCCTGACTGTGCCTGTATTAGGCCACCATCATCATCAGAGGCTGCTGATACTCTGACATGAGGTGGTAAGAGTCCTACACTTCCACTGTCAAGATCACCTGTGATAATAAGCAACAAACACAGGAAAGAAATTAATAGGTACACTATTACAGATCAATATATGCTAACAAACTAACACTGATAACACTATCACACACAGTGCAGCAGTATATACACAGTCCTGACACCCTCCTCACACATATGGATAAATAAATATTTCTGTGAAATGCTCATCGGTACTGAAATAAAAATGTTTGGCTTACCATTGCAGATGAAGCAACAGTTGCTATAGAGGACAGCCCTGGAAGAAGTTAATCAAAATGTAAGGACACCATCATCACAATTTATTTATTTATTTATTTATTTGCAGTTGGTTTACCAGGATAGTCCATTGGGCCAAGAAGAACCCATTTTCAATGGAGTCCTGGGGAGAAAAGCTCCAAACAATCAAAGTTACAATAGGTTAAATATGATAATTATACAAGAGTAAGAGATTCAAACAAACAATTACAAAGTAGTAGAGGAAACATTACAGCTAATACAAACTAGAGATGAAACTTTTACAAATAATACAAACTAGTAATGTAGCATACAGGTGGTACAAACAAAGAAGGAATGTTTCAAAGTAATTAATGAGAAGTACAGTTACATATCAGCAATCCTACACGTAAAGGGTACTGTGTGGTGTATTCTAGTGGATACAGTAACACTAAGAGTGTATGAGATAGGAGGAATTCTAAGGAAATATTGCAGGTGTAAATAGGGGAAGGAAAGGAAGATGGAAATTACCAGTGTTAGTTATGTGGGGTGAAAGCAAGAGCATTCCCACTGGGATACTAGATATGAATGAAGAGATTTTTTGAAAGAAAAATGGTTGGAGGTGATACGAATTGATGGAGGTAGGGAGTTCCAGAGGTGTGCTAAACGATGTGCAATAACAATAACAGAGAGGGAAACAGATTTTTGCCTTTATATGTTCATTAACGATACATTTAACTGACACTTGGATGATACCTACACCCCAAGACCATGCGTAATGAACTATAATGTATTGTTAACTGTATCACTCTAAGACTAGTTCCCTCCAAAAAAAATTATTAAACAACTGAAGTATTGCCTTCAATATAGGTTGATAAGTTTATAGGTGTGAACTAGGCAAATGGCCCTGGAGCCTTTGCAAGCCTAGCCCATAGGATTACCCTGGCATCATGCCCCCTGACCTTAGTTCCCAGTGCCTCTGTTGAGTAGACCCACTGGAGTGATCCCCGGGGTGAATTTTATTTTTCCCATCCACTCATCAAGGTTTCTCTTGAAGAGGGCCAGTGAGGCACTCCGCTTGACATGTATGGAAAGTCTGTTCCATAGCATGGGCAGTCTCTGGGTTATGAACCTGTCCCTCCAGCTTGTTCTGTTGATTGTGGTAATGAGGTTGAGGTCTCTGGAGCATGTAGTGCAGAGAGATTTGGATTTCTTTAGATGTAGCATTTCTAACAGAGCTGGGTCAGACATGGCTTTGTAAGTCAAGCAGAGAGCACCTCTAAGTAGGTGATATGAGACAGATAATAGTTGGAGTTTTTTGAGTCTATCCATAAAGGACAAGTAAGGCCTAGGATCCTCTTTGTGAGGTACTTTTGCGGCCTCTGCAGTTGTTTGTTGCAGGTGTCTAGTGAGGCACATGCCAAATGGGGCATTGTACTCAATGATTGGCCTAATGAGGGATGAGTAGAGAGAGACAATGATCTTTTTCTTCCTGGATGCAAAACCCTTAGTAATGAGATGTTCCACATAGAATGACATTCTGACCACAGTGGCAATGTGGTGGACAAAAGAGAGGTTGCTGTCAAACTATGTTCAGTGGACTACCATCAATGTGGTAATTCATAGGAACTGGATTTTTCCCAAAAGGGATGATAGCACATTTTTTGGTATTGAGCTTAAGGCCATGGTTCTGACATCAGTCATTGGTCTCAGTGAGGCCTTTCTGTAGGATGTCAACATCACTTGGGGACTTAATTATGGCTCCCAACTTGCAATTGTCTGCAAACTTTGTCAGCCAGAGTCCATTCATTTTGGCCTGGACTTCAAAGAAGTAGATACCAAACAGGAGAGGACCCAGAACTGAACAAAGCAAAAGAGGAGAGATTGCATTGGTTTGGACATGTGCTAAGGAGGGATGCTGGGTATATTGGGAAAAGGATGCTAAGGATGGAGCTGCCAGGTAAGAGGAAAAGAGGAAGGCCTAAGATAAGGTTTATGGATGTGGAGGGAGAGGACATGCAGGCAGCTGGTATGAAAGAGCATGATGCAGAGGACAGGAAGAAATGGAAACAGATGATCCACTGTGGCAACCCCTAACGGGAACAGCCAAAAGAAGATGATGATGATGATTACTGTATTGTATATGTGATGTCACTATTAGTTTAGAGTACTACATGACTATGCTGCCTTTCTGTTTACTTTCCCACTGCAGGATTCACAGTACAAACCACAACCTCTACACAGCAGGAGTCATCAGGTGAACATAGAAGTAGTATGTGTACATCTAACATTCAGTTTTTTAAATTGTGTTCACCTGGTACATGTTGTAAATGATGTAATCTGTAATGGGTTTTTTTTCCACTACACTAGTTGACATTCAGCACACTGGCTCAACAACAACCCAAGAGTGTTTGCCAGATATGTGACTATGGTGGGGATTTAATAAACTCCGTGTAGGAATAGTGTAAGTCCTACACAGAAGGTACTGTGGCCATGTCTGGGGCCCCCTCTCGGCAGCGCGCCTTGCATATTAATGAAGGCACGCTACTGAGGATCAGTCATGTAACATTGGTGAAGGGGGTGTGCTACAGTGTCCGCAGATGAGTAACATACCCCTTGCCCAGTTGTAGTGCCAGATGGCACTAAAATATAATGGTTAAATATGGTTTATTTTTTTGTGTGTGTTTTCTTGTGTTTGTGAGGTGTGGCGCTTAGCAAAGGACATGTGCCAGACATCTAAAAATAGAATATACAGAAATATATAGCAGTATTCTACCTATCCATGCAGCAGATTAGTTAGAATCATGGCCTTGTGTGCAGTAGGTGCACAGTTCAAATACACAGACAGACCATTCAGCTTTTATGTTTGATAGCAAGATTATATCAATTATTTGTATGTATGCATTTATTGACGTTTGTTAACTGGGTTAGTCCAGCTGTGTCAGAAGCCCATTGTCAGCGGACACCCGAGGAGAAAAGCTCCAGTTATATACAAGTTTACAATACATAAAATTCACACTCCAAGATAAAAGACATTAAAATACATAAGGTCAGGAAATATAGAAGTAAAATGCATACACATAATAATAAATTAGTAGTAATGAACAAATAATTTTATTTTATTTTTTCCTTTTTTTGTTTACTATTTTACATGTGGTTTGCCCTCAGCTAAGCTCTGCTAAGCACTTCTAAGCAAAGCCAAGCAGTGCTTAAATAGGACCTGTTTTAGCAATACATATCAACTTGCAGCTCCACTTAGCTGGTTTGGGCACTGCTAAACAAACCCTGTTTAAGTAGTCCTCAGCTCAGCTAAGCTAGTTTGTGCACCACTAAGCTTTGATAAGCATAGCCAGTTTAAGCACTGCTCAACTGAGTTCACTGGGTTTGCATGGTGCTAACTGAAATGCCACATTTTTAAAAATGGCCCAATAGTGGTAAAGGGTAGGAAACAGCATTATTTAAGTGTAACAGGCAGGAATACAGCCATTCTCTGATATTGGCAGAGACTATGGCAGGAGTTGGAGAGGGTGCCCATTTCTGGGCACAGCAGTGGGGCATTCCGGAGTCCAGGATCATGGTTGGACTCCTCATACAACACCAGAACATCCAGCTGCTGCAGGGCCAGTACCATTGGACAGAATACAAGTCAGAGGCCTGGGACCAGCTAGCACATGACCTCACCAGTGCAACTGGTATCTCCCACACAGGTGAGCAGGTGCATTATTGCTATGATGACCTGAAGC
Source organism: Protopterus annectens (assembly GCF_019279795.1). Lineage (NCBI taxonomy): Eukaryota > Metazoa > Chordata > Ceratodontiformes > Protopteridae > Protopterus > Protopterus annectens. The sequence continues at coordinate 642,084,093 of NC_056751.1, read as the reverse complement.
GTAGGAAGGGTGAATCTCTTGGCTACTTGGATAAAAGATGCTCGGGATGACAATGCCTCACAAGTTTGTAAGTATTGTTAGCATTGTTTTACCAATTACTAATCAGCATGTGTGCTAGACAGGTATGCATTATGGTGTGTTTCTCTCCACAGCTGCAGAGGAGAGAGCTCTCAACCTGGAGGCCCATGCAGGACACCTGGCCAGGTTGCACTGATTGTGTGGTGAGCACAGATGTATCTTGTAATCTATAATCATATATACAAGAAAGAGTACAGTCGTAACTGCCAGTATGTTTTGTGTGTACAGCAATGAATGTGGTCATATACCTGGACTGATATAAATGAGTAATGCCAGGTACAGTGCAATAACGATGAAAGCACGATACCTTATAATGTTAAGAAAAAAGTTTCTACTGCATTAATAATGTTAAGGAAATAAAAGTTCCTACTGCAAGAATAATGTTATGGAAATAAAGTTCAACTGCATTCATATTGTCAAGGAAATAAAGTTCAACTGCAATCATAATGTTAAGAAAATAAAGTTTCTACCACATTACTTGTGGAATTACAGCTGTACTGCTACACCTGTGTGATTCTGCTGCCCAAGCCCAGTAATCAAGAAGCCTCAATCCTCACCACTAACACCAGTGAGGGACGTGCACATTGAGAGGATGACAAGTACACACACAGTAAAGTACAATTTTCCTTAAAAGCACACAGAAATCACAGTCAGCCTGAGGCTGGTTTCTCTCTCTCTCTCTCTCTCTCTCTCTCTCTCTCCAGATCCCCAATAAGACTCCCCACTGGCACAGCTATAGGGATCAGATCTCAGCTGAGTGGTCAAGCCAAAATCTTCAGCACCCTCTCTGTCCAACCAGTGCTTCATGTCCCTACCCAAGCAGCTGACAAACACGCACACTTTGAGATTTGATTTATTTGCAAACACACACAGACACTCCTGGCGAAGGCTGGCACAGAGTTATTATCTATGCCCCCTTCTGCCCAGACTATAAGGTAATAATCACTGCCATCAACCACTACTTAGGTACCATAAGGCCCTTGCAATGGGTGGCCAATTCTACTGTGCAATGTTACTGTTATCCAAATGGTAAGTATGACCATAACTTTTAAGGCTATTCCAGAGTGGCCTGTACATTATCACCAAGTACATGTGCAAGTACTCTTAGAGCTTAAATATGGCTAAACAAAACAAGCCAAAGTTAAAATGTTTAAATATATTTAATAATAAATAGTAAAATAACAAGACAATACTCAAAAACTCAATACAGTGACAACAGAATTCAGAATTACAGGAAATACTTTAAAACAACATTGCAGGACAGTCTCACATAAATACAGAAAACATCTAGACTAATCTTGCTATATTCCTATCTATCTCTAAGAGAAATAATATGATCTAAGTCTTACTTGCAGAGCAAATCAAGTGTTGGTGAGAGGATGTTGTCAAATCCAAAACAAGATACAAAATGCACAGACTTTCTCTCTGAGATACTTCTTAAATTAATAATACACATTACTGCTGGGTTAGCTAGATGACATCATTGTTTGACACCTGCCTCTACTTCCCAGGCTAAACAGATACCAACAGAATTTAACATGTATCTGTTAAAATACTTATCTTTCAGATGTACAGCTGCTAGGAAGCCACAGAGCAATACAAAAACGCTTTACATGTGAAACTTTGTATTTATCCCTGTCTCAAGACAATAGAAAGAAACCACTAGCACTAGACATCCCGTCTCTTAGCTGAGATAAACTAACTTTATAACACATCATAAAACTCTTTACTTATTTTCTTAGAGTTTACAAGTTAACTCTGTATATTCCGGCCTTTACCATGAACACATAAATTTGCATAGGCATGTAGTTTATACACATTTCTCCTCTTTTCCAGCAGTGTGCACTGTGGTTACATTCTTGAAGCACAGTACAGAACATATAATTTTCTTAAATTTGTAAGACAAATCATATTACTTTTAACAAATGACATATAATTATTTACAAAATTCTAGCTGGCTGGGCTGGCAGCCTTCACAGTCCCCCACCTTGAAAACTCAAGCTATTTTTAAGTGACCCTTGAGAAATGTTGCATGAGAGGATTGAGCCTATCTGGGAATACCATACCCCATTCCATGTCTTCAGAGCCCATCTGCATTGGCAGTGCTAACTCCACTGAGGTGCTGCACTGTCATATCATACGCTTGCAACCCTAGGCTCCACCTTAGCAATATAGCATTTTACTGGCTGGCTTGATGTAACCATGTTAGGAGATTGTGGTCTGTATCAGCCATGAATTTCCTTCCATACAGATAAAGCTGAAGTTTCTGCAGTACCCACACTATGGCTAGAAATTCCTTTTCTATAGCTGCATAGCATTCCTCCCTGGGTTGTGGCCTACAACTGAGATAAACCACTGGATGCTCTTCTCCCTGTGAAGAAATCTGGATAAGTACAGACCCCCCCACCCCCACCCCATGGTTCAAAGCATCCACCTGCACAACAAATTATTTGCTGTAATCTGGACTGTCTAGCACTGAGGGGTCCTCTCAAAGCTCCTTTAAGCTTCGGGAATGCCCGCTCACATGCTGGGGTACACACTACCTTAACTGGCCTGTTTTTCTTTCTCAGGTTTGTGAGGGGAGCAGCTATGGTGCTATAACTGGGAACAAACTTGCTATAGTACCCTGCTGTCCCTAGAGATGCCCTCACCTGCTTTTTGGTAACAGGTGTGGGCCATGCCTGAATGGCTTCCACTTTGGCTTGTTCTAGTCTGATGTTACCACTCCCCACTCTATGTCCAGGTAGGAGACCTCTGCCATACCCACCTGATGTTTGCTGGGCTTAATGGTCAACCCTGCCCTCTGTAGTCTGCCCAGCACCTCCCTGACATGCTGAAGGTGATCTTGCCAAGAATGGCTGCAGATAGCAATATCATCTAGGTAAGGACAGGCAAAATCTCCTGCTCCTGCTAGGATATGATCTACCAGCCTCTGGAAAGTCGCTGGGGTATTTTTCATCCCAAAGGGCATCTTTGTGAACTCATACAAGCCAAAAGGAGTCACAAAGGCTAACCTCTCTCTAGCACTGAGACTCAAGGGCACATGCCAGTAACCCTTGATAAGATCACTGTTGGTAAGATATTTAGCCCCACCCAGCTACTGTAGAGTTTCATCTGTCTTAGGCATGGAGCAAGCATCTGACCCTGTGTGACTATTTAATCTCCTGTATTCCACACAGAACCTGGTGTTGCTATCCTTCTTTGGTACCAGCACCACTGGGGAGGCCCAAGGACTGCTGGATTCCTTATTTACCCCTAGTTCCAACATTTCCTTTATCTCCTTCCTCAGAGTCTGTTTGACTCTTTCAGGATCCCTATAAGGGGCATGCTTAATAGGCCTTTGGGGTCCAGTATCCACATGGTGCTGAACCAGGTGAGTGCAACCTGGTTTCCCAGTGAACATGTCCCCAAACCCCTGTAACACTGCTCAGACTTCTCAAACCTGGGTAGAAGTTAGCTGCTGGGACATTGCTACCCCTTCGACTGAGGTGTCAGTCCAAGTCTCACTGAGGAGATGAGTCACCAGATCCCCCTCGGACTCTTCCTGCAATCCACTGCAAATACTCAGCACAAGGACCTCCCTATCATGGTAAGGTTTCATCATGTTAACATGGTACAATTTGTGCCCTTGCCTCCTGCCTAGCAATTCTACCATGTAGTTAACATCACTGACCTTCCTTACCTCCTTGTACGGTCCATCCCAGGCTGGCTGTAGCTTGTTCTGATGATAGGAATGAGAACTATTACTTACTGCCCTACAGCATACTCTGTAGCTCAAGCATTCTTGTCATACCAGACCTTTTTCTGCTGTTGGGCTTCTGCCAGGTTCTTCTGGGTAAGCCCATGATATCCCTGAGCCTTGTCCTGAGGTTTAGGACATGTGCCACAACAGACTCCTTGTGGGATTCACACTCACCCTCCCACTCATCTTGAATTAAATCTAGACGTCCCCTCACTCTATGCCCATACAGCAACTCAAAGGGTGAAAATTCTGTGGATTCCCGGGGAACCTCTCTGTAAGAAAACAACAGATAGGGCAAATATATGCCCCACTCCCTCTTAAACTGGTTTAAAAATGCCTGTAGCATGGACTTGAGTGTAGAGTTTAACATCTCAACAAGACCATTAGTCTCCATTGGTAGGGGGGGGTCTTCATGTGCTTCACCCCACAGCACTTCCAAAGACAAGCCAGCAGGAATGACATGAAAATGGCACCTCTGTCAGTCAGAATTTCTTTGGGGAAACCTAACCTGCTGAAAATCTCTAACAAAGCATTTGCTACCTTTTCTGCCTCAATGGAGGACAGAGCCACTGCCTCACGGTATCTGGTAGCATAATCTACTACCACTAGGATATACTTTTCCCTGTGGAACTGGGGATACTCAAAGGCCCCACAATATCCATAACTACCCTCTGAAATGGCTCCTCAATCACAGGCAAAGGCATCAAAGGACCGTTTACCTTGTCTCCTGCCTTGCTACCCTTTTGGCACTGCTCACAGGTTCTGCAGTTCCCTGTTATATCTTTGGAAATCCCAGGCCAATAAAGGTTCTGTATAATACATCTCTTTGTACGTTTTATGCCCATGTGACCTGCAAAGGGGAATAATAATGGGCTATGGCTTGAAGTGCCAGATGGTAGGCTCTAGGCACTACCAACTGCTGTATTCTCTCACCCTCTAGCCCTCCACAGGGGTCCACTCTCTATACAGTAACTCTTTGTCCCAGTGTACAGATTCCCCCCTTCCCTTATGAATCAGGTGCCTCACTAGCTACCTCCCTCAGACCTTGTAATGTATGGTCTGAGAGCTGAGCTTGTCTCAACTTTCTCTTTGTAACCCTTCCCAGCTCCCCTTCCACAGGAAGTCTGGTATCCTCTGACAATGGTGATTCACTGTCAGCCTGGGTACTACTACTCACCTCTGCCCTTGCAGTCACTCTGTTCAAGGGAACATCAGTACCAACAAGCAGCTGTGGCTCACCTTCAGTCTCACTGCTATAGAGTAGCTCCCTCCCTGAAGTAACCACCTCACTAGTACTGGCTGCAAGTGTACAGTCTGTCTGGGTCTCACCCAGGCTACCAGACCCACATGCCTGTCTCCAAGCTTGACTGTGTGTAACTGCATGAACACATGGTACTGCATTATCAGAATCCTTCCCTATCAGGATATCTGCAGTATGGTAGCTTGGTACCCTTGTTGTCTCAAGCCAACTATTGTTGGCATTTTGTCATTCCCACTTACTGGTTCTCCCACCTTTTGTTTCCCACATTGCCTCTGTGGACATCTATATGCAACATGGCCCCATTGGTTCCATTTAAAACATTTAACCCTAGGTCCTGGATGTGTACCTGGACTAGTGGCTTCCCCTGCTACTGACAGATTCTATTGGGGCAGTCTAGACTGCCCACCATGGGTTCCCTTAGACTCATGAGCAGCACTGGGTGTCCATTTCCTGTGCAGTGATGCCCTGTTTGCTAGGTATAGGTCTCCCTTCTTCCCCAACTCATCTGCGGTAAGGCATTGTCTATCCGCTAACCAGATTCTCATTTCTTCAGGCAAGTGCTAAGGGCTTGTTTCCTCACCAAAAGGTCTGCTAGCCCTTCAAAGGTGGTGACATGACATCCACTCATCCACCTATGAAAATAAGTGCTTAGTTCAGCAACATATTCACACACACTTTCATCTGCCTTGCATCTATGCTCACAAAACCTTTTCCTATAAGCTTCAGGTGTTAACTTACAAAATTTTAGCAAACAAGTCTTTATAACATTATAATTTAGGCCGTCATTATCAGACAGTTTGGACAGAACAGTTACAGCTTTACCATGGAGTAAGGGGGTCAGGAACTGTACCCAGAGCCCTTGGTCAACATTATACTGTTTACATACCCTCTCAAACATATGAATGAAACTATCAAAATTATCATCCCTGTAAATTGTGGAATAAATTTACTGGCTTTTGTTGCTTCTGTGATTCAGTTACCCCCTTCCCCATTACCTCCGTGACTCTGGCGAAGAGTCAGCATCTCCTTTTCATGTTGTCTGTGCCTCTCCTTTTCCTCAGCTTCCAGATGTCTCAGTCTCTCTGCTGCTTCCATTTCCAAACACTTGGCCTCCAACTCAAGTATCTTTAACTCCAGATGGGTTTTTACTTCCTCTGTGAAAGGTTGAGCTGTCCATTTTCTGAGAGTTATACATCTCCACAGCTAGTCTGATCATCCTCCTGGTTGCTATTCTCTGATTCAGCTGTGACTAAAGCTACAATCATGTCTGTTTTAATCAGGTTTTCATGCACCAGTCCTTTAGCCTGGCACATCTCAGCCAACTGGCTCCTTGTCAGCTTGCCATACTACTCTGCTGACATGCTTGCTTGCTCTCCCTGCCTAAGCTAACAAAAGAAATAAAACAATTGTGATATGAACTCTGAATGCTCACTCTGTGTCTGAGTTAGAGTACAAATACTTTCAATGATCACTGTAAACATGCTACAGGAATTCAATATCCACACCACTACAAGTCAATTAATATGTGATGTGACTATCTCACCACTATAGACCAATTAATACGTGATATGGCTGTCCCACCACTGCCAAACAATTAATATGTCATGCCTGTGCACTGGTCCAGTAATCAAGGAGCCTCAATCCTCACCACTAACACCAATGAGGGACATGCACATTAGGAGGATTTCGCTTGAAAACTCAGCTGAGATCTTAACCCTATAGCTGTGCCAGTGGGGACTCTTATTGGGGATCTGGAGAGAGAGGGAGAAAGCAGCTCCAGTCTGACTGTGATCTCTGTGTGCTCTTAAGGGAAAATTGTACTTTACCGTGTGTGTACTTGTCATCCTCCCAATGTGCACATCCTTCACTGGTGTTAGTGGTGAGGATTGAGGCTTCTTGAATACTGGGCCAGTGCAAGGGCATCACAACCTGCATTACAGGACGTGTTCATCAATAAAGAGTGTTACAGGTATACCAATCACTGCACAATGTCACCCTTAATAAAGCAGTGTTGTGCAAATATGTGTGTATTTTGGGCTGTTTGTCATGCAATTGAGTAGTACAACTGTTGTGATGTAAAATGGGAATAATACCACTGAGGGAATGAAGGTTAGCTAATAAAGAAGTGTTCTGCTAAACTATAGATGTGGAGCTCTACTACAAGATATAATGCATAATGATATTTGTTCTGCACTAAAATGTGAACCTAGAATAGGAACAGCCAATGTAGTGTGTATCTCAGGATTTTCTCCTGTTAACCATTGCATTCACCTATATTCATTCCTGATCTTAGTTATGCTGCTGCAGGCAAGTGTGAAACTGTAATAGCTGTAGACTGCAAGTGTACCATCTGCAACTGTATATGGGGCAGGTGCCAACCCAGCACTCCAATATGGTCTGTACACATCACACATAGTTCCACCCACTAGGGGTTAATTGCTTACACCTGCATTACATGTATTAATGCACAGCTCACCTACCATCTCTCTCATGCATGAATCTCAAGTGCCACTGCAGTCTTTTATAACACTCTACCTATCTTACCAGATCACAGTTTGTTACCAGGTCAGCTCTAGGCACATACCAGTCAATCAGTATTCAGCAGTGGGTCAGTAGCTCAGTTTGATAAACAATAGGTATGATGTACATTTTGTCACACACAGACTGGTGTTCAAATCCAGAGACAAGTACTACTAAATATTTATAGAAACAGTTATGTATTGTTAACAGATGTTCTCCCCACATGAATTACAGGTAAATAAATGGCTGTAGTAGGTGTTGAAATGGGTTACTAATTTGTGTGTCCAGATGAACCAGAGTGTTAACAGCATTGCTCAGCAAGGTGATAAGATGTCAGCTATATTAGAAATCAACAAGTACAGTACTAATACAGGTTAATAAAAGAAATAAAATTGTTTAATCTTGGTAAAGCTGCATTTCTGGTAAGTCTGTGAATGTCTGCTGATAATCTAACCCCATGCTTGCCAAGGATGGCATGATAAGTGTAACATCTCTGTACTGTGCACAATACATGTCTCTCAAGTGTCACCCTGTCACTGACTGTGATCACTGGTGCCAAATCCCCTGGAGACAGATTTAACATACATTTGATTTATGTCAATAGCACAGTCACACTACATCAGTCGACAGTACACCTTGGTAATCATATATGATCTCCTGACATGTAAGAGTCCCTGTAGTTGTGTACCTGTAGGTGTTACAGCTTGGTCTATACTGTCCCATGCAGATAGCTTGAGAGGTATGTAGGTGCTACAGAATCTATAGGGAACTTTTATACATAAAATAAGGGCAGACGTGTAGAGTGTATCAGACTACTGTTGCAAACAATATAGCCTACACTGGTAGTAATGAAATCTCTTTCTCTCTCCCATCACCCCTTATCTGCATCATAATCTATTATTGTTATATATTGGATATGGCTTACATTTAACATATGTTTTCCTCAAAATGTTATGTTGGACCTTGTGTCTATTATTATTATTATTATTATTATTATTATTATTATTATTATTATTATTATGTATCACAATGGTTGCATACTAACATACCTTCTTGAATTACTTATGTTGTTGGCCTTTTTCCATAACTGTTATTAGCATGCTGTTACAATACTGACTGTTGTACCACTTATTGTTGTGTTCCATATGCTATCCAATGTTATATTACTAGGTTAATTGGAACAACGTGGCATGCTGTTATAACTAACGTTTAAATGTTCAGTTCTTCTCTAACCTATACATTTTGAAAAACCTCAACACCATAGCTCGAATGGGTAGGCCAGTTCCTGTGGATCCATCTACCCTATCTCAATCGGCCATGGCACTGGCTCCAAGCATGTCTGGGATCCAACCTGGAGCTGCCCCCTCCACTGGTCCTGCACCACCTATGGGTCTAACTGCCTCTGGGGATGGGACCAATCCCCTCCCTGGGACCAGGCGTTGTAAAGGAGTTGTCACCCAGCGACAGCTACCAGGCATGATGTGCAGAATAGCGCAGCAAGAGTTTGACGATTGACTGCACTAGATTGAGAGCAGTCTGCCCAACCTGGAGGGGCAGGCTGGCCCCAGCACCCAGCCCCAGCACAGCCATATTTAGGGCAGTGAAGCAGCAGTGGTGACTGCCCATGAGTGGGGAGCTCAGTCCCACTGCTGCTGTCTGGGGGCACTTGGTTCTCCAATTTCAAAACACCTTCCTCGTCCAAGGTGTTTACCCCCATTATGTGTCATACACCTCCCCTGTCTGCTGTCTTGTCTGTCTTGTCTGTTTGCAAATGCTACCTCTCCTACCCAACTTACCTCCCCACATGCACCTATATCCAAAAAAGGGCATCTGTCCCATAAAAAAGTACTACCCCATACATAGCTCTCTATTTCACCCCCACGTACACCACCCGCAATCAATCATTACAGCAATTAATCAACAGAGTTATGTCAACCACACCCTCTCTCTGGGATGTGAGGCTCCAAATTCCAAATTGTGCACAACCTGCACAGCTGTTGCTGTATAAGAAATGTAGAGCTATGGTCCTTTCCTACACCTGTCCTGCATATCCCTACCTCCCTTTCACATTGTTTTTCCCCCTGCTTGCCCCCATTCCACCACTTTCCTATCACCTCTTTTTCTTTTCTTTTTTTGAAAAAGGCGTTGATTTAAGCGGAGCTAAGTGCCATGCCACATTGCGCAAACCCACTTAAAGCTGTTTAAAACTGCTTCACTCACCTTCTGTTTTTCTGACATTGTTATGCACATCAGCAAAATGATCACCCCTCCCACATCTGAAACCCAGAACCCTGCCAACAACAACATAGTGCATTAGCTCACTAGGCCACTCAGCTCTGAAACGTGACAGGTGTTCCATACACATATCCTGACTGCTAGTGACGCACTGCTTGTACATATAATGGGAAAAATGACAGCATACGTGGGACTGTGATGTAGACACCAAACTAGTTCACAGCCAGATAACTGTTGATGGATGTACGTGAAGCCTAGGATAGCAGGTACAGCTGACAACTGCACAGACTGTAGAAGAATGTCCACAGTTGTGGCACCTACTTTTGGCATGGTTGTCACAAAACCTATTATGTGTGTTGTAGTACTGGCAAGTCAGTACAGACTGAGATTAGCAAAGCATAACAGACAGTTCAGTGTCACATGTTGTACCCATATGAACAAACATGTTCATGCCCATTCTGTTTAACAGACTGTATGCATGCACATATGTCTTGCAAATACATCTGCCATAGTATTGTCTCAGTTGCTCAATCTGTTACATTACTAGCATGTTATACATTGTGCCACCCACAGTTCCGGTTTACATTCCACTCTGTTGCATGCCAAGCACATGCTTGTCAAAACAAAAAAGAAATGACAGCCCAACAATTTTAAACAGACCTGGTTGATGGTACTGCAGTCACTGCCACCCATATTAGCAAGTCAAAGGCCTGTAGGTTGGGACACACTTCACAAATATGTATGGGTGTCCTAAATATCACTTACCACTAATTGGATAGCACTGTTACATAACATATGTACCTGAGGCACATGCCTCACCTGGACTGTTATGGGTACCCTCACCCTGGCTATGCTGTGACAACAGAGCTGACACTGCTCTCTCACTGACATATACAGCTTGCTGTCCCCCAATGCATTCATAATCCTCAGTATGAGTCCTGTCCAGAATGCAGCATCTGCAGCCTGCAATATTTGTGGCAGCATGTTCATTTACCTGCTACAGACCTACCATACCTCCCAAACACCTTGATCAGGGGATCCACACAACAGCTATACATAAAGAGGTGGGGGGAATGGTCAAGTGACAGGGACATGTGTCACAGTCTTCCCCTACAAACATACACAGCTGATAGACTAGCAGCTACTGCAGCAGCATGCATATTCTGATGCAAAGAATGTATGACACTCAAATCTCTGTCCCCTAAAATACCTCAACTCACATTGTTAAACATGTCACATAATCAGAAAGTCTATTCACAATGGCCAAACATAGCATGCCAAACTGTGGACATACCACATAAATCTGGACAGTGGACAGTATGTGTACCTACCCTCTGTGATGCTGTAGTCCCCATCATTCGATAATGTACATCTCACAGGCCAGGACAAGGGCCAAGGCATACATGCAGGGCTTAAATATAGCACTGTGGTGCCATGGGTAATGAAAATGCAACCCAGCTGTTCTGGATATAATTAGCAAGTATGAGCCACAGATTGGTGCATAGGCAATCACCTATTCATGAGCATTATGTACAGAAGGCAAGCTGCTGCCTATGGTAAACAGGTCTGTGACTTTTTTTACAAAGACAGACTGCATGAACATAAGCATTATACTACAGGATTTCTGCACATAAGGGAGAACAACACTATACCAGGTATGTAATAGAAGTCCCCATGTAATGGGATGCAGAAGGGAGGATACAGTTATGGGAAATAGGGATTCCAACGGTGGGTCTGTAGTACATATTTTGGAATGACATGTTGCTGTCAATCAGCTGTCCTGCAGCTACAGGCTTCCCTGTCAACTCTGGCTGCTGTGACATAGATCACAGCTCTGACCCTCTGAGTCCCTATAATAATGGTTGGATCATGTACAAATGCTACTGGATTGTGTTGTACACAATAGTGATACTAAGTACTGGTGGATATAGCGGGTATATCACGATGTACTGTCAGTCTGCTCCTCTCTATCTGTGAATGTCAAACAGGCATACTTCAACCATTGTGCAGGTGTCCCTGATTGTTCCTGATGTACTCTGGCTAGGTCATTGTGTGCTCCATACCTGTATCATATCACTTGAGAGCTATGCTAGCATACATGTTAACCCCCTGCAGCAGGACTGCAGGTTATAGCCAGTAGTAGGGAGGGGACACAGGCCCAGCCTCACTGACAGAGTGTACATTACGAACATACAATGTAAGGGAATGAATACAGTACCAGATATTAATGTATCATAACTGTTTTCTGAAGGGTCTGGCTTGTGACAGCCAGATTCCACATAGTCGGCAAACACCCATTATGTATTGTCCAACTATTTCCCAGACATCCACATTTGTATGGCAGAGGGTCCTCATATATCAGGCAAATGTACACATTTTGCAAACATCTGTGTACTGTGGATGTTGGACACATACAGGGAGGATACTATACAGCACATTTGCAGTGCTGTCTGTCATTGGATCACACACATGTTGCTGGACTGTCCCCATACACTTGTAGTACCGCTCACCTATTTGTTGGATGGTGGCTGTATGACATGGCATTGAGACATCACCCATAGGGACACACCACAGTAGATGGCAGTGATGGGTGTGGAGACATAATACAGTCTGTCACAGCACACAGGGCATACTCAGTATACCTAGGATCATAGGAGGTTACTAGGCTATTGGCCCTGAGGCCCTCATAAGCCTAGCCCAGAGTTTATCATATGTTTATGCAAGTCAGCACCTGATGCCCCAGTCCAACAGGGATACATGTGGTATCCCAAGGGTGTATGTCCTGTGTACCAACCAGTTATCCAGGTGCTGCGTAAAAAGGGGTAAAGAGGTACTCTGCCTGATGTGGACAGGGTGCCCATTCCACAGGTGGGTGCATGTGTGGGACACACATCTGACCCACCAACTCCTGTTGATGTTGCAGACCAGGTTGAGGGCACATGTGCAGGTTACTTGAGTGGAGCCTGACTTGTGGATGTGCATCAGTCTCTTCAAGATGGAGTCCATGATCACCTTGTATGCCACACAGAGGTCACCTCTGAGGAGTCTGTATGAAGCCAGGTACAGGGATAGGGCTTCTAGCCTATCTGTGTATGGTAGATGTTTGAAGCCCTGGTATTCCCTGGTGAGGAACCTCTGTGGTCTCCCAGCTACTGCATGTGCTTTGCAAAGTACATGATGAAAGGGACATTATACTCAATAATGGGACTTATTAGGGAGGAATACAGGGATGTTATGACCCCCATGTCCCTGGATGAGATACCCTTATGTATAAGGTGGGCCATGTAGAAGTCTTTCCTTCCAAAGGAAGCAACAGGGTGGTCAAATGCAATGGTGCCATCAACTGTGTGGACAAATCCCTCATGACTGATTCCTGCTTAGGACATTGTTAGTAATGTGATAATTTGTGGGGACGTCACTTGCCCCAAAAGGGATGATGCTGCATTTTGTGATATGCAGCCTGCAGCCATGTGTCTGGCAGCACTCATGTGTCTGTGTGAGACCCTCTTGGTGGATTTCCACATTACTAGGGGATTTGCTGACAGCACCCAGCATCCTCTCATCTGCTGATGTAGTCATCCATAGGCCACTGGTTGTTCCCTGCACCTCAGAAGAGTGAATCACATATAACAGAGTCCCCAAGACAGAACATTTGGTTACTCTGCTAGTTATGTGTCTACCACTTGAGGTGACTTCCCCTATATTGAGTAGATGGGGGCTGTCAGTGTGCCAGTGTACTACCCATCTGGCAACATATGGATTAATGCCTAGTTGTGAGCATATATCTATTATAACCAAGTGGGTAATGCTGTGTATGTCTTTGGCCAGGCCAAGGTAGACAGTGTGCACTGTCTCCCCCACTTCCATGGCTTTGGTGACTATGTCAATGAAGTCAACAAAATATGACAGATATGCCCCCCCCCCCCCTTGACAAAGAAAAACTGTGTGTGATTGATTGTGAGGAGGTCGTCAATGTCCTTGTTAATGATGTTCATGATAATCTGTTTCATGGCCTTGCAGATCAGGCTAGTTTGGCTGATGGGTCTATAATGTGCTGGATCAGCAGACTCCCCATATTAGTGTAAAGGAATGACAGTAGGTGTCCTCCACTCTGGTGGGACTAAGGCAGTAGTCAGCATTTGGTTGCATAGAGTGCCTAATGGTGCTGCAGGATCATGCTTGAGGTCATGTAGGATGCATCCAGCAATGTGATCGGGTCCCATGGGGGCTGTATCCCACCACTTTAAGATGGCAGTGATGATCTGTTGTTCCCTGCATATAAGGTGGAGAGGGCAGGTACCAGGGATGTCCTGATGTACTGATGGGGTGGACAGGTGGTGAAGCTTTCACTGACTCTGTCAGGCAGCAAGTGTGCTATATCTACAGAAGTTGTATATCTGGTGTCCTTGCCCACCCCCTGTGAGCAGATCTGGGTGCTTCCTTTGATGTTGCAGACATATGTAAAGAAGGAGATATGACTGTCTGTAGTGGATATTGCCAATGTGGGCTCAAAGTTTGCTTTGCAGGATTTCAGTAGTGCTCTTATTGGCTTGTTTAGGCTATGGGGACATTGATTCAAATTGGGCACCTGCTCCTTCTTGGTCTTGGACAGCAATATTTCACTACAGTTATAGTCTATTTACTGCAAGAGTCTATTTACTGCAGATGTCCACCATACAGGTTTACTTATCCTTGCAGAGGATGATGTAGTACTGTCGGGTATACCTGACTCCATGCATCTATACCAATGCACATATAGTGCTTTGGTGTATTTGTGGATATTGGTGTCAATTCCTACAGAAGGGGAGGGGTCTGTGAAGCTGTTTATACCATTCCTCAGGAGGCTGTAATCAACTTTGGAGATGTTTGCACGTCTGACCCTAGCTATATGGGTATTGTGGGAGATGGTGACTGTAAACATGACTGCTTTATTGTTGGATTTACCATGGAGGATGATACTGTAGTGATGCTGCAGTGGTTACCCATGTTGTTTAATATCAACTCCAACAGATGTGCACCTCATGTGTGGACAGCAACTAGCAGTTCCAAGGTGTCTGCATTGCCAAACTCCATGAATCTCTGTGCATTTGTGTGCTGGCATGACAATTCATCCAGTCTATGTTTGGGTATATAAAGTCGCCTAGGATCAGAGTACAGAGTCAAATCCTGATAAAGTTGAACAGGTCCATATAGGCAGAATGGACTCTTTGGTCACACGTTGGGGCCAGTAGCTATTTATGATTTGAATAGGGGTTCTGGCAATGGTTATCTGCGACTGGAGTGTCTCCTGTGTGTATTACTGTTTGACCAGGCTGGAGATGTGTATGTCTTGGTTTACTATCAAAATTTCGAACCATACTCCATCGACTGTACTATCGTCGAACACGGAAGTTCGAAAACGGTAATATCGATGTCAAAAAAACAATCTAGGAATAGGTTTTAACATGGGTCGGGGTAGGGGAGATGTTTGTAGTTCAGAAAAATACTGAACACCTACCTCGACCCATGTTAAAACCCATTCCTAGATTGTTTTTTTGACATCGATATTACCGTTTTCGAACTTCCGTGTTCAACGATAGTACAGTCGATGGAGTACGGTTTGAAATTTTTATAGTAAACCGTATGTATTCTATATAGTGAAACCCCACATCCCTTGTCTTTTCTGCCCACACCTTGGGGTCTGACTGTATGATAGGATGGGTGACCATGTACAGCAGAGTGCACTCTGCAGCTTTGAACCATGTGTCTGTGACTGCACAGATGTCAGCATTGTCCAGGGTAATGACTGCTTGCTATGCATGCAGATTTATGTTTAGACTCCTAGTGTTTAGCAGTATGGCCTTCAATTTGTGATACGTTGAAAGTTTCCTGTTGGCAGTGTTAATATCACCACTTTTCCTAATAAAGGCAGTATGGGGATGGCATGAACCATGGCCTGAACCCTGAAGGCCAGGTGAGACAGATGGAGGCCATCTCTGGCACAGCATCGTAGTCTGTTGATCACATCATCCCAGGCTATCAGGTACTGGATGCCCCTGGAATTGCACCAGGAACCAAGATAATTGCTAAGGTCACTTATTTTCTGATTGTATTGCAGCATCATTCTGGGTGATGTCAGAATGCTGCTTAAGGCTAAGGACATACCTGCCTGGGACATATCATCAGCGGGCTCATTCATGTCTTGCATCATATAGTCCAGGTTGGTACATCTCAGGTCAGGCATACCAACACGGACTATGACAGATGCATAACAGTACCTGTTGTTGAGAGACAGCAGTGCGTATGTGATATGGCAGATTCTGGCACCTGACAGTCAAGTAACTGTGACCTTCTCCATATTCAGCCTGGTGAGATGCACCTCTGTGTGTTTCACAATGGAGTCTTCTATGACTAATATGTGTGTTCAGGGGGTTGCCTTAGATGTTGTAAACAGTGGGGCCATGTCTCTGCCTAATGGTATGATGATAGAGGTTTTTGCATTTAGCTTGAGGCCAGGACCATGGCACCAGTCCATAGTTGATGTAAGACCCATTTCCAATATGTTAACATCATTTGGGGAGTCACTGACAGACAGCACCCAACTTTTAGTCGTTCACAAACTTGGTAAGTACCTACAAATGTAGGTGGTGATGGGTAACATTCATGCCTTCAAACATGTGGGTTGTTTGGCAGTGGCAGCTCCTCACAGGGCCTCAAAATATATACAT
This sequence comes from Protopterus annectens, assembly GCF_019279795.1. Taxonomy (NCBI): domain Eukaryota; kingdom Metazoa; phylum Chordata; order Ceratodontiformes; family Protopteridae; genus Protopterus; species Protopterus annectens. The sequence continues at coordinate 642,067,550 of NC_056751.1, read as the reverse complement.
ATTGCACACATATAGGCAAGACAGACTAGGGTTGCCACCTTATCAAATGCCCAATATGGGGCATGTTTTGTAGTAACGTGAGAGTTGGCAGGAGAAACCATACCCATGGTGAGTACAACAGACACAGACTCAATTTTTTTGACAATATAACAGCTTAGTTTTGTAGCATTTGCCTACATTATGCTAGGTCTCATAGCATTTAGGTGTTTGTTCTGTAAAATGACTGTCTCTTTTTATGACATTATTAGAATAATGTAGGAAATGTTTGTTGTCCTACACTCTCAGGACATTGTATTGTTGTAGTTTTTACAGGACACACTTGTCCAAACATGGACTGCAACTTGCACAATGGATATGTGGTGACTGTAACACAGTCATACTGCTGCAAGGGGATATATGTATACACACCCCTTGTTGGGGGTAGAACCCCTACCTGTTTAGTTGTACATACTATAGCACTACATACGTATCACATGCACCTGGAGCCTATGCGTTTTTGGAATGTTTGAAACTACTGTTAGGTGGATGACATCTGCAGGCAATGGGTGGGTTAACACATTTGCACAGACCCTTAACATTTTATAAACATTATACACACACAGCCAAGACATCCATACTGCTACAAGAGGATATGCTTACACACATGCACATATATACACTGACAGAGTTGGCAGTTTTGAGAGTAGAACTCCTATTGAGCTAATTATATACACTAGAGTAGTAAGTACTTATAGCATGTGCCATGGAGCTGGTGCGTTTGTAGAGTGTCTAACTGTGCATCTAAGGTGGATGACATCAGTAGGCCCTGAAAAGGTTGCCAATGGGGGGTTAACAGGCTCTTAAAATTGTATAACCATCTCACACACACAAGCAAGACAGCCGCACTGCTGCAAGGTGATATGCTTACGCACACAGATATACTCACAGAGTTGGTGATTTTGAAAATAGAGCCCCTAACTATCTAATAATGCACACTATAGTACTATGTACTTAGTGCATGCACCACGGTGCTAGTGTGCTTGGAGAGTGTCTAAATGTGCTTCTAAGGTGGATGACATCAGTAGGTCCTGAATGGTTGCCAAGGGCGGGTCAGTAGGCCCTTAAAATTGTATAACCATGACACACACAGGAAAGACAGCCCACTGCTGCAAGGGGATATATACACACATACAGTGCTAGTGCGTTGGAAGAGCATCTCACTGTGCTTCTAAGGTGGATGACATCAGCAGGCCCTGTAAAGTATGCCAATGTGGGGGTTATAGGCATGGACCTTAAAATGGATTAGCATTGCACACACATAGGCAAAATAGACACACTGCTGCAAGGGGATATACTTATATACATGCACACACACTCACAGAGTTAGCATTGCTGGGATTAGAACCATACCTCTCAACCTGGAAACATCAAAAATCTGGACAAAGGCCCATGAAAAATAGGTACAAATATATATGTTGGTTAACATAAAATTTGTATGCATAATTCTATAACCCCACCTACTCTAATGAAATTGTGGGATATCAACTTTCAAATGTAGACTGAAGAATAGACAACCAAAATATGGCCCAGAGACCCAGCCCCTATAGTAAATGGTAACCATTTTCTTTTAAATGTGTAACAATGATGTTCACTGGGTAGGGAGAAGATGATGAACCTTAGGATTTTGTTTTTGGTGACTTGCAGTTTGTGGATTTTGTGGTAAAAGTAGGCCATTTAATGGTAGGCAGTATTCTAATCTTAGCAAAAGAATATTATAGTTTGCTAGGACCTCCAAAAATCATTCTCCATGGCCTACTGATCAGTGGCATAGCTGCAGTTTGTGCCAGCTGGGGCTGTCTTTGAGTTTGCCACCTTTTCCCCTTCACAAAATCATGGTTGAATGGGGTCTCCCCATATACAGCCATCTCCCCTGCAGCCATTCTAATGTCCCATTTCTTGGCTATTTAGCCCCAATTACTATAAACACTGTAACTCGCATACTGCTTTGCTTCTACAATGATTTGGATTTCATTTAAAGGTTGTATTTTACATTTTACAGCACAGACACTAAAAAGACATCTGCTAAGCAAAGCAATGCAGTCTCATAATGAAAATAGATGTAGCATTAAAACTTCTCTGCCATTGAAACTCACATTCATTAAAACAGCATTGAAACCCACATTCAAAGAAACTACATCTGGCCAGTTACAGATAAAGATTAACTTTAGGGTTTTTTTCAAATCATAGGCCCCTTGCACACGAAACATGCATGTGTTCTTTGATATACCTTCCTGACTGTATTAACTTATATTCCTTTTATAATACAGGACAGTTGTTAGAGGGTGTTTTAAATTTTTTGCTTTGAACATTTTTCCCGTAAACAATGAAACAAAATGCATGCACCAATAATGACAAAATTGCTCAATTCAGAACGTTTCCATCATAAAAGTCTGTCAGACTTCTACAGTCCACCAGTATCAATAAATATGCACAACCTCTGCAGAAGTAAAAATCATCTAAATAATTCCACATTAAAGAGATCTGTAACTAATGAAGAGGTTGCTGCTAGCAAACAACTGTATATTTCATTGTTTCATCTACAAATAAAGTGCCTGTTGTCCTTGATGAAGAAATTGCCTATGTTACATTACAAAATGATAAGCTACTAATATTGCAATAGGGAATGGACGGCAAAGTGATAACAGGTTCATAGTTACTAGTTATCACTGCTAAAAAGGACATTCTCAGGACTGCATTATCCACCCCCTTTAAAAGTACAACACATTACAGTATCAGCAATGCATCTACATATTGTGGGAGTAGAACCCACAGCCTTCTGCATCAAAAAGCAAGTATTCAACCTGTTATGCTATTAACAATGCAAGCAGGCTCAATGTAATCAGCACTAAACTTCTCTTCTCTTGAAGCTCTCAGCCCCTTATAAACTCCATGTGACACTCAACTGTATCTCTCAACTTTGCAGCACAAGAAATCTGGAAAAAGCCAAAATTTATTGGGGGGGGGGGCAAAAGCCCAAAAGCCAGGGACACATTTTAAACATTGCTTTTATAATCTTGGAAAGTTGCTAGAACAAAATGCTATGTTACCACTATGCATTTCACTACCAAGACTTGAACCCAGGATCCTATGCACTACAGTCAGAGCAGCATGTCACTATGCCAAATCAGCTGTTGTCTAAATGATAGGAAGAAAACTTAAATGGCTATCATTTAGTGAATTCAGTTCTTACTGTAGCTCTCAATCTCCTAGCAAAAAACACCTGGACAAAGCCAATAATGGGGGACTACAGTCCCCAAACATATTCAGCGAATTCAGTTCTCACTATAGCTCTCATCTGCTTAGCTCAAAAAACCTGGACAAAGCCAATAATGGAGGAATACAGCCCCAAAAATAGGGAAAAATGTCAAATACTAATCTTATAAACTTAGAAAATTGCTAGAATAAAAGGTTTTGTGTTACCATGTATTTTCTGAAGAATATGAAGTCTGAAATTCAAATGCCTGTCATTATTTAGTGAATTCAGTCCTTCACTGATTTGCCACAAAAATCCAGAAAACCACATATTTTATGAGGAACAGAACAGAACAAAAATATGAGGCAAAAATCTGGGCAGTTTTCATAAGTGGTGGTGGGTGGGGAATTCAGGCTCTTGCGACCTTGTACCCAAGGTACAGTGTTTGAGCCTGAGTAACTATAGCCACCAATATTTAACTGGGGCATTTACACACACACAAAACCCTTGCAGCTAAACAGACTCATTCTCTTGCAGCATAATCTGAATATCAATATATTATAAATTCCCTGGAAGCTTTACCGGACCTTCCTGGAGACAAAATAAATTCCCTTTCCTTGCAGCTTGTACAATGTACTAAATGAACCATAAATTGCAATGAATGTTCCCGAAGGAACAGAACCATCCCTTGCAGCTTGTACTAAATGAATAATAAATTGCTTGCACGTGGAAGAAAATAACTGCTCGTCCTTACCTGGAGCAGCTGGAAATTATTGCACATTATGTTTACATCCCTCGAGCCCACTTCCAGCTGGTAGGCTGTTCACAGAACTGACTTCATCATGTATGTGATGACATCAGGCATAGATCTCAACTGTACAGATTTTAGCAGAATTTCCAGATTTTTGCTTCATATTATTGGTCTATTCCTCATAAAATTTCTGGTTTTCTTGCAAATGACTGAGGATTGAAGTTACAAAATAATAGCATACATCTGAGTCTTAGACTTTGTATCATTCAAAAAATGCATGCTAACATAAATGCTGTTATTCTAGCAACTTTCTAAGTTTATAACAGTGATATTTAAAATCTGTTCCTGTTTTTGGGCCATTGTCCCCCATTGTTTTAAGCTTTGTTCAGATTTCTTGTGCTAATAGGTTGAGAGGTATGAAGTCAGGTCAAAAAGCTAAAAAAATAAAAAAAAAAGCCAGGAAATTAAGGGGTGCCACTCAGGAATCATGGCACCCCATTATTTGGGTCACAAAACTGGTAAAAAACAATAAATTTGGTATATTCAGAACCCGTACCTACCTGGATATATAGACTGCAGTGCTACATACTTATCACATGCACCACTGAGATTATGTGTTTGGAGACTGCCTAATTGTTCTTCTAAGGTGGATGACATCAGCAGGCCCTGTAAAGTAAGCCAGTTTGGGGGTTAACAGTCAGGCACATGTCTGAAAATGTATTACCATTACACACACACAGGCAAGACAGACACACTGCAAACACACATGCACAGAGTTGCCATTGCCAGGAGTAGAACACCTACTTATCTAGTTGTATGCTAGGTACTTCTCACATGTGCCACTAAGCTTAGACAGTTGCAGGATGTCTCAATGTGCTTCTAAGGTGGATGACATCAGCAGGCCCTGTAAAGTAAGCCACCTTGGGGGTTAAGAGGTAGGCACGGTCCTGGATATGTATTAACATTGCACACACATAGCCAAAACAGACACACTGCTGCAAGGGGATATACTTATGCATACACACACTGCAGTCTATATATCCACTGACAGAGTTGCCATTTTTGGGATTATAACCCCTACCAAGCTAGTTGTAGAGAGTATAGTGCTACATACATATTGCACGCACCACAGAGCTTATGTGTTTGGAGAGTGTCTGCCACTGCTGTTGGGGTGGATGACATCAGCAGCTGTAGAGAGGGAGGCCACTGTCATGGAGGACACTAGTCATAGGGCCATAAAATGATTGACTATTACACAGACATAGGTCTGTTGGGCATGTGTATAATGCTGCAAGTGGAATATCTACACACACACGGTATATAATGTGAGATTAGAACCCCTACCTACCTACGAATACACACTATAGCCCACAGTACTAGGTGACCTCGCCACTGGTAATGACTGGTGTGAAAGTGACTGCAGCACTACATCACTCTATACCTTTTTGTGTGTCTCACTCTCTCTCTTGCTATATATATATATATATATATATATATATATATATATATATACCCTCTTGCTCGCTCTCTCTCTCTCTCTATATATATATATATATATATATATAATATATATATTACACACACATACACACACACACACACACACAAACATATATATATATATATATATATATATATATATATATATATATATATATATATCTATACCTACGTCCCTAGGATGTCAGTGCATGTGCTATGTGTTGCCTCTTTGCCAATGCCAGGGCATACTGGGCATGTCTACATCTGCCCACAGGAGCAAGCTCAGGGGGTTCCTCCTCCTAGTCCCCTTGTGGCTGTTGGGACCTTGCCACTGGTGCCCTTCCCTGTGATGTTCCTGCTGCAGCTGTTTACGCGGGATCATATTGTGATTCATGGCACATACTGTGAACATCTGTGCACATGTGGCTGGAGAGTACTGCAGGGCTCCACCAGTTATATCGAGACAGTAAAACCATGACTTAAGCAGCCCAAACACATGATTTATGATGTTCGTAGTTTGTGCATGTGTCTCCTTATGGCGTTCTTTTGTAGGTGTGTGTGCATTTCTGATGGGTGTCATCATCAACGATTTCAGTGCTTAGCCAGCATCCTCCAATAGATGGCCATACCAGATGTCCCTCTTGGCAAACGTCTGGTACATCTATGATGCGTGCCAGATGTGGAAGTTGTGATAACTGCCAGGGCTGCCAACACACATTCATGATAATGCCCTGGGCATTGCACATGACCTGGCAGTTGATGGAGTGATACTCCTTGCAGATGACGTAGACTTCTACCTTCATCACCAGGTGGTGCTTTGATGTAGACATGAGTGCAGTCTATGGCACCCCATACCTCAAGGTAGTGTGCTACATAGTGGAAGAGAAGCATATTGCTGGCCCTCTTCTCAGAGGTGCAGGGTAAATATATGTGCTCACTGGCATGTGTTTGCATGGCAGCCAGGAACTGGTGGAGTACTCTGGATGCGGATGCCCGTGTGACCTGCATCATGTCCCCAGTACGTCTTTGAAAAGTACCTGTAGCTAGTATTCTTAGTGCTACACATACTTTTGTTTCCACTGGGATGGGGTTGGCTCTGGGTATGAGTTGAGGGCAGCAGAGCTTGATGAGTTCTTGTAATATGACCCTGTCCACCCTGTAGCACTCTACTATCTCCAGCTGATGTAGCTTCTGGAAGGTTACCCTGGGCCTGAACACTCTTCTCCTTCTCAGTCTAGGCCTATTGTCAGCATCAGCATCAGCAATGACCTCAGCTTCTAGCACATTCAGATGTATCAGAGCAGAAGCAGCCCCTATCATTTTGTCAGTTAAAATTCCCATGTGTGTACACCAGTGTCGCAGAGTATGTGGGAGAAATCAGACTGAAGGGTGTATGCATACTTTATACTGGTGTGCTGCAGATGCAGCCTATTTGATTGGCTGACTGCAATGCATTTCACCTGCCAGGTTTATCACTGAGGGGTCTGAATGGGCTAGTGTCAGTGGAAAAGGCCTTATCAGTCAGTTATACTTGACTGGCTTTCCCAGGCTATTTGCTTTTATTTTTATTTATTTTTTAAATTTCTTTCACTGCTAAGCACTGCGGCATGGAGTGCAAACCAACAGCACTAGTATAAACAGTACTCAGCAGTATAGACATACTCACATGCACAGGCATGCTCAGCATAGCTTAAATTAAATCATGCAGCCCTCGGCTAAACAAAGCTTAGCAGCACTGGACACGCCCTCACCCCACTTAGCTGTGCCTAGCTGAGCACAAAACGGGCGCCACTGAGCTCCAATCTGCTTACGTATAGTGTGACAACCCCCCCCCCTTTTGATGTCAGCTACCTGTTCTACTACTACTTTCATAGTTCTAGCCAGCTACTTGAACATACCATGGATTCTTCACTACTGCAGGACCTGCCTCCTTAGCAACCACTGAAACCTGCCATTGTATACTCTGCTTGCAGGGGACTATAATGCATTATGTTTGCAAATGTCTTATTTTCATTTTTTCAACGTTATTTATTTATTTATTTTTGCATAACAACATATTTGCATGCCGTGCAAGCATAATATATGTATTAAAAATAATAATAATTTTTTAATGATTTGCATTGCTTTTTGGACTCAATGGCCATAGTTTTGGCCATCTGCATGCCTACAGTCCAATATCTAACATTCTTTTTTAGCTTTTACAGCCCCTGTTTAAAATTTACATTTTGGTGAACTTGTTTTTCCCCATGTACATTTCTGACACCAATACAACACCTACACAGGTGTCTTTCTGCTTATTGGACCACAAATCATCCTCATTTGCATGAATTTCACCAGCTTATGAGGTGATTTGAATTCCACAGACACTTCTGTGTCCGCATGCTCGTGCATGCCCCTCTGCCCTTTTTATTGGATCATTCAGTGGCCGGTTTCCGTGTTGAGGCTATGCCACTATGCCTATATGGAAAATCATTCCGTGCAGGCTTTATTGAATTCCCGCCTATGCTTTTATGTATCACATACTTCATGTATGTTGGCCATGTTAAGAAGTTATGTAATTATGGTATGTACATCCTATGAAACATATGATCCCAACATAAATAAAATATAAGAGATCATTAAGAAACATTGGTTTGTGTTACAGTACATTCCAGCTTTTAAAGACATAACAATCTTAGCTGTGGATATTGGAGATCTAACAATCTTAAAAATATCTTGTGCTATAATGTGCAAGAAAATTATATTAATAGGTTAATTACAACCAAAAAAAAGGAGCTCATAAATTTAACAATTGACAATTTTGTAAATACATTTATACTGAAACATGCTTTATTCACCCAGTTAAATAAACAGAATTTCAATTGAGGATCTATGGAACATGTAACATTAAGAATATCATATATTTGTGGTTACATTAAAAACTATAATAGATACTGGCACCTAAACCCTAACCTATTAGAAAAGACGGATATTAGAAAAGAAATTGACACCTTGTTGGACCAATACATACTTTCCATTGCAGATAATAGTATTCCGATTGATATAACCTGGGCTACCACAAAAGTCTTAATTAGAGGGATGTTAATTAATAAATCTGCTTTCTATAAGAAAAATATTTTCTCCAAAGAAAAGAGTATCAAGGATAAAATAACTAAAGTTGAGCTGAAGCTGCAGCAGGGTTACTCCTTGGAAATAGAGAACTCTTTTAATCAACTGCAGATTAAGTTAATATCTCTACAAGCAGAAAACCTACCATTTCACAAAATCAAAAATCTAGCCAATTACTCACAGTGGGCCCAACTTCCCTCCAGATTCTTAGCAAGATTACTGAATCAACATAAACCTACCCCATATATTTCGGAAGTTATTTTTCAGCAAAATAGTTATTATAACTCACAAGATATAATTAAGGTATTTGAGAAGATATATGAAGACGTATACAACCCTACCCCCAAGTTACTCAATGAACAGGAATTACGTCTATTCATTAATAAATTAAATTTTCCCACATTAGATGAACAACAACAAGCTCTTTTATCAGCGGAGTTTACACAAGTGGAGATCAAAACAACAATTAACAATCTCAAAAATAATAAAGCACCGGGACCAGATGGTTTCTCAGCTGAGCTCTACAAATACTTTAGTTCTAAGATGTCGATCATATTCTATCATCTCTTTAAGTACATTATACAAGGGGGCATTTCGGATCCTCATCTGAATGCATCTAGAACTATACTAATACCTAAACCGAATACTGACACCACCAACCCTAATAATTATAGGCCCATTTCTATTATTAATTTGGATATGAGAATTATGGCAACAATATTAGCTAATAGAATTAAGACAATAATTACAAAAATAATTTCCCCAGAACAATCGGGGTTTATTAATCAGCGGCAAACAGTTGATCAGACACTTACTCTTGAGGCTATGATATCTCTATCCTTAATTAAACAAACACCTATATACACCTTAGCTATCGATGCTTCTAAAGCATTTGACAGAATTGATAAGACATTTTTGACCGCGATTCTGCAAAAATTTAATTTTCCTACACAGTTTATTCATTATATCAACACGTTACACACGAAAGCATACACCACTTTACAAATAAACAAATATAGCTCAAAGAAAATAGAAATTAACAATGGGATTAGACAGGGATGTCCCTTATCACCTTTTTTATTTAATCTGTATATTGAACCCTTATTTTTACTAATAAAACAGAGAACATTTCACAATATTCCAGTCTTATTTAACACTGAGGTAACACTGTTAGCTTACGCAGATGACTTAAATATATATTATTCTCTCCCCAACACTGACCTTATTAAGATAAATAACTCAATAGAGTTATTTTCTTAATTCGCGAACCATAAGGTAAACATGGACAAATCAACAATATTCCCGTTAAATAATTATGCACAATACCCAAATGTATGTACTATACCAAATATAAAAATCAGAGACCACTTACACTACCTAGGAATATCATTCTATACTGATGCGCATAATTATTATCAAGATAATGTGCTTAAAACATGGTCCACTGTACAAAAAGATTTGGAAAGATGGACACAACTCAAACTCCCTCTTCTATCAAGAGTAGCCATTATTAAAATGAACATTCTCCCAAGAATACTTTACATATTTAATGCAACCAACACACTGATTCATAACAGAGTTTTCAATAATATCCAAACAACCCTATTGAAATTTATTTGGCACCCAAGACCTATCAGGATAAATTATCAAAAACTTATATATCCGAAGGACAAAGGAGGATTGGGACTGCCTGACTTTAGACTATATTATGAAATTAACAAAAGTAGCAGAATAATCAATATTGCAAATTACAGGGATCAACCAAATATATGGTGCCCAATTTGGATGAAATTATATCATAATTATGTTAAAACACTATGATTTAATCCCAGGGCCCTCCCATTCCTAGATGGAACATCTAGGAGAAGATATAAAATTCAAAACGATTTATGGGAACAAATTAAAATCACACAAAATCTTTTCAAATCACTGAATTTACTCACAGCCTTTTGGACACTCCAACCATTACATCTTAATCCCAATATTCAATTAAATCATAGGACGATTAACTTGAATCCATACACACTATTGAAGGAAAAAACAGTTTTAGACTTTTTTCTACTTAAGCAGGAATCTGTAACTAACATCAGGAACAAACTTAATCTATAGATTAAATATACAATCATGGTAAGGCAATTAAAGGAAATATGTTACAGATTTTGGGATGATACTGACATCCCAGACTCACACATAGCTATATGTAAAACGCTATGGGATCTGATGACACGGAAAAAGAAAATGATCGCAAATGTTTATAAAATCATTACTTCTATTAGGCACACTAAAGAGGCTATGCACTCTAATTATTGGATAAAACAAGATTCTACAATTACCTCCAATACAATTGCACAGGCAGTTCAGAAATTCTCCAAAGATATTCCCCTTCCAAAGCTCAGATATACTCAACTTATCATTCTAAATAAAGCATATTATACGCCCTCAATCTTAAATAAGATGTACAAAGAGATCCCACCACACTGCCAATTCTGCCCTTTGAAAGAGGCAGATATTATACACATATGTTGGAGCTGTAAATGCACATACAAACTTTGGTGTGCCTTAAGGGTCAAATTAGAAAAAATGGGGTATGAAAAATCAACTTTATCTTGAAAATTTGCTCTCCTTCACATCCCCCCACTAGGAATGAATAATAAGCATATGCACATCCTAATAACAACATTTATGCTAATAAAATACTACATCACCCTAAATTGGAAAGACAGGTCTAAGATAACATGGGAAGGATTTAAACAAATAGCTAGAAAGCAACTTTGGGCACATAAATATATATGCTATTCCATGAAGCAAAACAATGGCACAGAAGGATACTTGGAAACTGATATCCAAATACATTTTGTAATGATACCAACTAATAGATCTCCGACTGAAAACTTCACTAAAAAATCCAATAATGGGACCATCATCTCCCCAGACACCTATACAAAGCTATTAGGAGTAAACATTGGCAATAAACTCAGATTTGATATACATATCAACCAAGCCATTAAGTCAGTCACCAAGAAACTTGGGACCCTATATAGAATTAAAGCCTTCCTTACCCCGAATGCCAGGGCAGCCACAGCCCGTTCACACCTTCTCTCTACCCTACTATATGCCTCTCCTGTCCTCATTCACCTTAACAAATCTGATCTGGCCAAGCTCTCATCCTGCTATAATCACATTGCCAGGTTCGTTACAGGCCTACCCTACAGAACACACCACTGTACTAACCTGAAAAAGCTTGGATGGATAGAATTCTCACACCTTCTTCACCAGTCCCAACTCATAGAGGCCTTCAAAATCCTTAAACAACCTGAGAATACCCTAGCACTAAAAAACGTAATGACTCCCTACTCCAATCTAAGCTGCCTTCGCTCAGCAAACAGACTCCTTGTCAAAACAACTAAATCTCTCAACCTAGGTGGTGATGCGCTATTTGCCAACACCACTGGTAAAATATGGAGCTCTCTCCCAAATAACATCACGCTTGCAACTTCTCTAAGTCAATTCAAAAATAGTCTAAAACTCCACTTCAAGTCACACTGGCTATGTCCTTGCTCGAACCCAGACTAGCTCTGTGCCATTAACTAAAACATAAACAACTAGCTAAGATGATAAGTACTTTGTATACTGTGATAAAGAAATATGTATCCTGTCTAACTCTATGTCATTATACTGCTTACCGTCCTTGCTAATATGTTATTAATGTTACATTTGTAGTAATCTCAGAAATAGTAATGACAGTCTTGTACTTGTATGTAAATAGCCTATGTTTTTGTTAAGTTCTTTCAGCTCATTTATTGTACCTAATTATCAATGTAACTCTGTTGGAGCTTTTCTCCCCGGGCCTCCGCTGAAAAAGGACATGTATCCAGTCGGACCATCCCGATTAACAAATGTAAAATAAATAAAATAAAAATAAATAAATAAATGACAGTACCTCATAATTAAGTATTCAACCCAATTAGATATAGATGAGACTTGTATATAGTTAGTTGTAGTATGTAGGATCTTTTTTGTTATAGAGATGTTTTGGATGTTGTTATTTTTGTTTTGCTATAATCCTAATAAAAAGATTGTTAAAAAAAAAAAAAAAGAATATCATATATTTGGCAGTTTGTAATTCATGCAATGCCTTCTATGTAGGTAAAACTAATAGAAGACTTAAGGATAGGATCTGAGCATCTCTCTGATATACAGAAACAAGTAAATGCAACATACTTTGTAAGCATGTTAAAGATACTAATAGTTCACATGAATTCAGTTTCTTCATACTACAGTTTGTTCCAGAAAATGGTAGAGGACAGGAGATTAAAAACTATATGAAGTATTAGTAAATAAATGGATCATACACTTCAAGGCACAACTACCTCCTGATTAAATGACAGTTTTACCGTTAAACCAGTTCTAAAGGTGAAGCATAACAAAATTCGATAATATTTTTAACCAATACTTGAGTGTTTGTATTTTTAAGCAATATTTAAGAGTGTTTATATTTTCATTTTTATTTTTATTGATATTATAAATGGCTTTCAAATGTAAACTACTTTGCACAAATACACTAAAGCACTTTATGTATATGCTATTTTCCAATGCTTCTCTGCTAGGTATGTTTAAGTGTATGTTACTTTAAATCTACTGATCACATGATTTTAATTAATTAACTGAGATTTGTATTTAAATGTTTTGCTCTCCTTAACTCACCATTTGCCTGAAGAAGCCTACTTGGTAAAAGTTTTTAAACTAACAGCAGTAAGTCAATAAACTTTCTTTGTTTTATCGAGAGCCATGGTGCCAGTTTTACTTTTTCTTTTACATTTATTTTAAACATAGTACAATCGGCTTTGTCTATCAGGTGGAATTTTTTTATTTTTTATTTTTCTTCTTTTACAGTCAGTAGAAAACTGGCCTCTACATACTGCATTAGTGTAGTACTGCTACCAGTAATCTGCATTCTATGACGTGCACAGAAGAATACAATTTATTTATTTATTTATTTATTTATTTATTTAACATTTGTTGACCGGGAATGTCCGACTAGGTTCCACAGAACCTGTTTTCAGTGGAGGCCTGGGGAGAAATGCTCCAGATGCATGTCTTTGGAATGTGGGAGGAAACCGGAGTACCCGGAGGAAACCCACGCGAACACAGGGAGAACATGCAAACTCCACACAGAAGGCACCCCAGCCGAGAATCGAACCAGAGAACCTCTTGCTGTGAGGTGACAATGTTAACCACTGCACCACTGTGCCGCCCAACCTGTGAGAGGTAGGCCACCTGTCTGCAGAACCAGCATTGGCCATCGAGAATCCCTGTTTGTGGTCCAGCCTGCACAGATGTCAACTGCTGTCACATCTGTTGAGATACCACCAGTCACAAAGCCTTCAAATTGAAGTCATGTGCCTTCATCTGAACATGGTATTGTACCCCATCCATTTCCCCTGTGGAACAAAGAGGGTAGGATGTGTCTGTATGTGGTTGTGGCTGGGCAAACTGCGGTATGAGACATCAGCGAGGTCGACCAAAACTGTGTTAGAGTGTGTCCAACAGTGTAGTGCACATAGTTGACTCATATTATTTCAGTACCACTGTGCTGTGGTATGCATTTGTGAAATAAAAAATGTTATGAGATTGCACAGATATGTAAGTGTAGCACTGATGTGTGTCCCTTATTGCTGAACATACAGTGATAAAACAGAATGAGTGTGTATGCATACCTGTGTATTTGTGATGCTCACTGTGTACATCTAGCCATTGAATGCAATACATGTCGCTGTTGTGGGGCAACACCTGAACATCAATGTTTTATCTATGTACACAGGGACATGTGGCTTATTATAACTCAAATGTCTGGGTCAGAAGGTGCAGTATGGCCTGGACATACACTTGTGGTCACAACCTACGTTGCCTATGCTTCTTTCCCCTGTGTCCTCCTGCACCTCTTCCAATAACTGAAGGATGTCTTCTTCAGACATTTGTGATTTTTCTGGTAGTTCACTCACACCTGCACCTGGAAGATTGCCACGTATTAGGGTTAGCATGTACAACATGGCACACACTGTTATCATCCGTGCTGCCTTCTCAGGTTTGTATTGTACTGCATCCCTAGATGTATCCAGACATCTGTACCTATCTTTCACTACACCAAACACACACTCTACAATGTTTCTAGTTGTTGCATGTGCTCTTGTGTAAACCTCCTGTACAGGGTTGGATGGATCGCAGTACTGGGTCATCAGCCACAGCTCTAAAGGATAACCACCATCACCTGTTGGGAGAGTTGCCAACAATATGCCATTTAATATAGGACATCAGGGGCTGGATTCCATAAAATTTGTGGTAGGTATTTATGAACAGCATAGCACTCTGAATGAAGATTCCAGAGCACCTGTTCCAGAAGACATGCTGAAGGTAGACAAACTACTTAAGTATTCAGCATAGAATAATTAGGGATTCACACATGCCACTGTCATTCAAAAGCACATGCGCACACAACACAAGTCAATTGCAGCAAACAGTTACACTGACTCCACTTCCAAACTTGTCAGTGCATACATTACAGACCACAAGGATTTTAGGTGAATTTTATGGGTTACATTGAAATCCATAGAAAAACTGATAAAATATATAACAATGCAAACTAATGTTAATATACTGCAACAAGCAACAGTGATGCAAATCATAAATTAGGATGCTCCTCTGCATCCTAGAAGGCAGCCAACTAGAGTTAGAGCAAGGCTGCCACAAAACCACTTGTCAGACCAACAAATTATTAACAGATGGCAGTTAAACAAACAACAGGTGCAGGCTTCTGCAATATGTGTGCCCTACATGTCTGTGCATACACTGTGAGGAAAACCCATCCCCCTTGAAACTAAAATGCATCTCAGCTTGGTTGTACTTGCATCTGGGACATTCCAAAGACACACTGAGATGCTACAGGTTTGCCACAGACTGCTGTCAGTCATATCCTGGAAAAATTCCTGGCAGCAATATGGATAGCTACATGCACTTTCCATCCCCCCATAGAGAAGAGAAATGTAATGCACCAGTCTATAACATCACAAATATCCCCATGTACTCAGTGCAATAGAATGCATATACATTCTTATAGACCCCAGTACATCCTGAAGCAGGCCAATACATAAGCAGAAAGGGCTGGCCATCCCTAAACTGCCAGCTCATGTAAGCAGTGATTAACAGCATAAACATCCTCATGGCAACACACCCTGAAAGCACCCATGGTGCTTTCATATAGAGGGAAAGTGGTCTGAGGGCCACATTCTATAGAGGTGAAGTACAGGAGCACAGCTAGGATGTCAGCTAAGGATATTCCTCCCAACAGTATCCATGCTGACAATGTGTGTTTACTCCCCATCGACAGGTGGTTGCAGTCATCCACTTGTTCCATGGCTAATGACGTTTTACCGTAAACCATAAAAGAAGCCTACAATACAGCATATACAACAACCAGAAATACTCTACAGCGTGTGTTTAGTGTACTGAAAGCTAGGTTCAGATGTCTGGCCACACCTAAGGTTGCACTGCAATACAAAACTGAGAAGGTAATTCAGATGATAACAGTGTGTGCCATGCTGCACAACATGCTATCAAGAGCACGTGGGGTCTTCCGGCTGCAGATGTGGGTGAGCAATACCCCAATAACCCCAGATGTCTGAAGATGACATTCCGCAGTTATCAGAGAAGGAGCAGGAGAACATAGGGGGAAAACGACACAAGCATAGGCAAAACAAGCTGTGACCAGAAGTGCAGGCACAGGAAACAAGGCAGCATCTGACCCACAACTTTGAGTCATGACAAAGCATACATACAGAAATACACAGATTAAATGCTGATGTTCAAGTGTTATCCACCACAGTAGCATGGACTGCATCTAATGGCAATCACCCATGAGAAGTACACAACGAGCATCAGATATAACAATATAATCATAACATGCAACATTATGAACATATACAAATCTATCAAAGCATGGATCATCAGCTCAGGACATAGATGACACAGGTGTGCATAAACACCATATTGATGTACCCGTGTATGGCACACAATAAGGGGCATAAATAAGTATACTACAATTATCTGTACACTATAAAAAGTTGTAAACAGGTAAACTGCTCAGGACATAATGTAGAGCTGTTAATATCACAAACCAAATATATCATTGTAAAGTATGACTAAAATAGTGTAATAAATGGAATCAGATATATTTTGTGAAACTGTCAGACTCCCATGGTATCAGACTTGTCAATGCACACAGACAGATGATGTCACTGTTCTGCACAGCAATCATCATCACCACAGGATGAGTGGCACTACCAGACAGAGTGGATAAACTGTTTGAGGTACTTTACTAACACTGGGGCACCCACACTTATGGGTTATACAGCAGTCTGATCTGCCACTACCATGTATGGAAACACTTTGCCCAGTTTGCTGCACAAACCAGACTGATGGGGTGACACCAGCATGTGGAAGTGAAGTAGCATCACTGTGACTTGACTATCTGGTCATGACTGACAGTCCCATGGTGATGGGTCAGTAGCAGAAGTGTGTGCACATTGTAACATAGACATTGATGCCCAATGGGTAGTGTTCATTCTGCTGAGAGGGGTTCTGCCTCTCCCCTGCTTACACTATGGCACTGCTGTAGTACTGCACAGGCCAGGAATTCTACTGACCATGCCATAGGTAACATAATTTCATTCTGTGCAGCAAATGATGCCATTACCTCATAATGTCTGTGCTCCAGTCCTTCATGCAGCACACCCAAATGGTGTGCAAATGATCTGTATCACAGGCAAGTGCTCAGATGTTAGATCCATGACATTGCCAGGAATGTTCATTTGCCTGTAAGAGTAGGAGGACACCCTCTGACACCTGCCCACGCACATCAGCTGCACGCCTATATCTACTATGATGGTCAATATCATTGTGTTGTGGGGAACTATCAACATCTGCAGCAGTTTCAGCATGGGTCTGTTGTTTACCAGCTTTATTTTGTCCACCATCTAATGTCCCCTCATTATTAGAATGGCTTGACAAGTTTCCCTCCAAATCTGAGGCTACAGCTGCATCCTCTTGACTGTCACCATCTTGGCCAGTATATATCACCACATCAGTGTCCTGTGTCCCAGGGGCCATGCTACTGTACTGAGAATCATCAGATCTCACAGTGTGATCACTGGACAGGCTAAGGGAGAATACAAGTAGTTGATGTGCTAAAGAGACATCAGATCTCACATTGTGATCACTGGACAGGATAAGGGAGAATACATGTAGTTGTGCTAAAAGAAAAGAAAGATGACAGACCAGGGTAAGGTGCTTACATCACATGCTGTTTATCATTAAAGACATAGGTCAGATACCTAACAAAGAGATAACATTTAGTTTACATATCCAACATACATGACATATGTCATGGATAGAAACATAAAGGAACATGATAAGTCCTCATGGGAAGATGGTGTGGTAGAAGAGGAATGAACTTCAATTACTGTAGGGAAACAAAGTCAGCATTAATAATCACATCATTGCCAGCATGAACCATACAGCAGGTATTACATGGACATATCACTTATTCATCAACTTGAAGATGATGCAATCTGTCCTATGAATTGGTAGTAGGACAAAGAATTAACTGAGGATAACAACAGGGGTAACAGCAATGACATGTGTGAAAGATAGGTAATAGCATGCCACTGACAGACTCCTGTTGTTGTGAGTTTGTGTGTTGGACTACAGATCCTGAAGTGGTAAAGTACAAAGAAAGGCAGCACAGGCATGTGTGCATGCAATAGAATCCTGGCAGCATGATACAGATGACACAGTGACAAAAGCTGTGGATATTCATGTGACACAATTGTACCTGTTGGCCAGATGTCCCTGTCTGCTATACATTGCTGCAGACTATGAGCCTGTTGAGTTAACATACCTGGTTTGTCTGTACTTGCACCTGTGTAGCTTGGGCCCCCACTAGATGTACCCGTAGCATACAATGTTAGGTAAATATGAATATGACAGTAAACAGCAGTGCGATGACATGAGGTTGAGGCAATAACAGTAACACTGTATGGAGACACTCATCTGCTGTTTCTTGGTGTTGTCCAGAAATATATGGACCTGTAAATATAAATAAAGACAGCATTACACTTGTTGGTTGCACTATATTACCTGTACTACAGTTGTATGAGTACATGTCATTACACTTACATTCATCATAATCGCCCTGTGTGAATCTATATGTACAACTCAAATCTGCTGCTGAAAATCCAAAATGGCAATACACGAGTATGCATGCAATAACAATATCCGATGAATTACTCTATAGTCATACATTTCATGCAGATTCAGACATACTTGTAAAACCAAGAACTCCTGATTCTATCCAACTCTCAATTGTGCATTGCTCCCTACATGCCCTATGCAGGGAGACAAGAAATATTGTGATCTCTTTAGGAGGGGGTCATTGGTGAGTCACCACTGGTGGCATCCCTCGATCTCTGATATCATTGTAACCTGTAGACTGCATGGTGGATCATGTCAAAGCAGCATCAGTGACAGGCCTCAAGAGATCTAATGTGACCTCCAACAGTATTAATCATGTAGGTGATGTCAGCCTATACTTCATTCTTCCATATGGTATTTTCTGTCCACCCAAGGAGTCTCTGTCCATGTTGTCCCAGGGCATCTTGTACAATGTAATTTTCTTGTGGGGAGAAATTATCACCCCTAAATTTATTTGCCATCTGAAAGACATTGATATGGATATGATCATATTCATGTGGGGGCCCAGTTATGTAGATGATCATGTGGACAGCTTATGTCACTATAAATGGTATGCATGCCTATGAAATGCATAAGTTAATGAAACACTCACCGTGACACATAGTAATGTGACATATAAAAACTTACAAAATACCTGCTTATGTAACAGTTGTAAAATCAACATAACTTGTGATATCTGTAGAGGCTGTTTGTGAAATTCAAACTCCTTATACTACATACCTGTTGGACGGAAGTAAAAAAAATAGCATTATGTCATAGGACTCTGCATGGATTTCAAATTAGAATAATATACAAATAAACAATTGAACAACTTTTGGAAAGTGGTGGAAAACCTCAGTATCCTTAAGCAGGCCACAGAGAGGACAGATCCTTTCCTGGTGATTTAATAAAACCGTGTCGGACTAGTGTAAGTTCTACATGGAAGGTACCATGACCATGTCTGCAGCTCCCCCTCAACAGCACAGCTTGCATATTAATGAAGGCGTGGTACTGAGGGAGTGCCATGTAACACAGTTACAGAATCAGTGTAGGGGGTGCATTACAGTGTGTGGAGATGACTAACACACCCCCTGCACTGTCAAAGCAGTGAAATGAAATCATTTAATAAATTTAAATATATTTTTTGTGTGTGCTTGCGCGGTATGGTGCTTAGTTGTGGACTTGTGCCAGACATCTAAAAATAGAAACAGGGTACATTTAATTATTTAGGAAAGGTCAGGTTTAAGCATAGCTAAGTGGATTTGTGTGGCGCTTAGTAGTGCTTAAATGTAGTGGAGAGATATATGGAAAAGTAGAACAGTATTTCACATGGCTACATAGCCGAATACTTAGATTGACATCCATAGGTGCAGTGTTTGAATACAGAGACAGGTTATTTTGTAAATACACATTCTGAGAACTATTTTAAGTCCTAATGGAATATTGTGTGATTATGTTGCAAATGCATGTAAGATTATGATTACACCCTTGATGGAATATTGTATGTATGCACAGACATTTTATTGAACATTCATTTTGCAGGTACACAATTATTAAGTATATTATTAAATCCTGCAGTCCTACACTCAGCTAAGCTCCACCTAGCACAGCTAAGCATAACCAAGCAGTGCTTAAATCAGGAATGGTTTAGCAGTGCTTGGCTGGTTTAAGCATGCTAAGTGGTGCAAAGTCCTGCCTAGTAATACCCATTTAAGCACTGTTTAGCCCAGCTCAGCTGGTTTGCGCAACACTAAGCATTGGTAATCATTGCCAGTTTAAGCAATGCTCAGCTGAGCTCAGTGGGTTTGCACAGTGGTAAGCTGAGCACCACATTTTTAAAAATGGCCCAGTGGTGGTAAAGAGTGGGAAAACAGCCTTATTTAAGTTGAACAGGTGGGAATACAGCCAGAACCTGTTGGAGTTTGACCTGTGCAGAAACTATGGCAGGAGTTGGAGAAGGTGCCTGCTTCTGGCCACAGCAGTGAAGCATTCTAGAGTCCAGGGTCATGCTTGGACTCATCATAAAAGACAATGAAATCCAGCTGTTGTGGGGCTAGAACCAGGGTTTGGAATAAAATTGGAGACCTGGGACCAGCTGGCACATAACTTCACCAGTGCAACTGGTATCCCCAGCACAGGTGAGCAGGTGCATCACCATTGTGATGTCCTGATGCATAGGAAGGGGATCTCTTGGCCACTTAGATACAAGATTCCGGGGATGATAATGTCCCACAAGTTTGTAAGTATTGTTAGCATTGTTTTACCAATAACTAATCTGTATGTGTGATAGACAGATATGCATAATGGTGTTTTTTTCTCCTCACAGCTGCAGAGGAGAGAGCTCACAACCTGGAGGTCCATGCAGGGCACCTGTCCAGGTTGCACTGTGAGTGTGGTGAGCACAGATGTATCTTGCAATCTATAATCATACAAATAAGAAAGAGCACAGTAGTAACTGCCAGTAGGTATATTCTGTTTTGAGTGTACTGCAATGAATGTGGTCATAGACCTGGACTGATATAAGTGAGTAATGCCAGGTACAATTCAATATAGATGAAAGCATGAAACCTGCTAATGTTAAGGAACTAAAGTTACTACTGCATTAATAATGTTAAGGAAATAAAAGTTTCTACTGTATTAATAATTTGAAGGTAATAAAGTACAGCTGCATTCATAATGTTAAAGAAATAAATTCAACTGCATTCATAATTTTAAGGAAATAAAGTTTAACTGCATTCACAATGTTAAGGAAATAAAGATCAACTGCATTAATAATTGTTAAGGAAATAAAGTTATTATTGCATAAAGTGTGGACTTACAGCTGTCTTGCAACACCTGCATTATCTGAAGTGTATATCAGTAAAGACTGTTAGATGTATATCAATTACTGCTTGATGTCACTCATAATAAAGCTGTGTTGTGCAAAATGTATGTATTTTGGGCTGTGGTCAATAAGTTGAGTATTGCAAGTGTTGTGAAGTAAATACCGGAATAATACCATGAAGTGACTGAAGGTTAGCTGATAAAGACTGTTTTGCTGTGGAGCTGTACTATATAAGATATAATGCAGTATGATACTTGTTCTGCAATAAGATCTGAACCTAGAATAGTAATGGCTAAGGTATAATAGTGTGTTTGTCTTAGGACTGTCTTGTGTTAAGCATTGCATTTCAGCTGCATGCATTCCTGAACTTAGTTATACTGCTGCAGGCAAGTATGAAACTGTAATAGCTGTAGACTGCAAATATACCATCTGCAACTGCATATGGGTCAGGTAGGAAACTCAGCAGTCCAATTTGGTCTGTACACATCACACACATTCCCACGAACAGTTCACCTACAATCTCTGTCATACATGAATCTCATGCATGTGTGTTCAAGTGTCACTGCAGTCTCGTATAACAGTTTACCTCTATTACCAGGTCACAATTTGTTACCATGTGAGCTATATTCATATATTTGTCAGTCAATACTCAGGAGTGTCTCAGTAGCTCAGTATGATAAAAACTAGGTATGATGTACGTTTTGTCACACACAGACCGGGGTTTGAATCCAGGGACAAGTACTACTAAATATTAATAGAAACAGTTATGTATTGTTAACAGATGTTCTCCCCACAGGAGAATTACAGGTAAATGAATGATTGTAGTAGCTGTTCAAATGGGTTACTAATTTGTGTGTCCAGATGTACCAGAGTTAAACAGCATTGCTCAGCAAGATGATAAGACTTCTGTAAACAAAAAGTCAAAAAGTACAATACTAATACAAGTTATTGAAACAAATACAATTGTTTAATCTTGGTACAGCTGTATGCCTAGTGTGTCTGTAAATGTATGCTGATAGTCTAACCCCATGCCTGCCAAGGATGGCATGATAAGTGTAAGCTCTCTGTACTTTACATGACACATGTCTCTCAAGTGTCACGCTGTCACAGATTGTGATCACTGCTGGCAGATTTAACACCCACTTGATTTATCTCAATAGCACAATCACACTACATCAGTCCACAGTACACCTTGGTAGTCACATATGTTCCCCTGATATGTTGTAGTCCCCTGTAGTTGTGTACCTGTAGGTGTTACAGCTTGGCCCGTAGTACCTCATGCAGATAGCTTTAGAGGTATATAGTTGCTACAAAAGCTACAGGGAACTTGTATACATAAAATAAGGGCAGCGCTGTAGAGTATATAAGAGTACAGCTGCAAACTATACTGGTAGTAATGGAATGTCTTTTTTCTCTCCCCCACCCCTTATCTGTATCATAATTTCTTATTGTTATACATTAGGTATGGTTTACGTTTAACATATGTTCTCAAAATGTTATGTCAGGCCTTGTGTTTTATTATTGTTAAATATTACAATGGTTGTATACTAACAAACCTTTTTGAATTACCTATGATGTTGGCTTTATGCCGTAACTGTTACTGGCACGCTGTTACAATACTGACTGTTATCCCACTGATTGTTGTGTTTCACATTCTATGCAATGTTATCTTACTGGGTTATTTTCAACATCCTGGCATGCTGTTATAACTAATGTTAAAATGTTCTGTTAATAACTAACCTATACACTTTGAAAAACCTCAGCACCATAACTCGACTGGGTAGGCTGGTTCCCGGCGATCCACCTACCCTACCTCAGCCGGCCGTGGCACTGGGTCCCAAGCACATCTGGGACCCAACCTAGAACTGCCCCCTCTGCTGGTCCTGCACTGCCTATGGGCAGAACCACCTCAGGAGATATGGCCCGTCCCCTCCCTTGGGAGCAAGCATGGAGAGATAGTTGTCACATATCGACAGCTTCCAGGAATGGTGTGCAGGATCATCCATCATCATTTGGCTGATTGCCTGCACCAGATTGAGGGCAGGCTGGCCAACCTGCAGGGACATGCTGATCATGGCACCCATCCCCCAGCACAGCCACCTTCAGGGCTGTGAAGAAACAGTGATGACTGCTCATGGGTGGGGAGCTCAGTCTCATTGTTGCCATCTGGGGGCACATGGCTGTCCGATTCCAGAACACCCTCCCCATCCAAGGTGTTTACTCCCTCAAGTGTCATACACCACTCCTGTCTGTTGTCGTGTCTGTCTTGTCTGTTTGCAAATGCTACGTCTTCTACCCAACTTACCTCCCCACACATACCTATATCCCTTCACCAACATTCCACTCTCTCCTTAAAACAAAAAAGGCATCTGTCCCACAAAAAAAAAAAAAATTGCCCCATACATAGCTCTTCATTTTGCCCCCACATGCACTCCCCACAATCAATCATTACAGCAATTAATCAACACAGCTATATCACCCACACCCCTCTCTCTGGGATGTGATGATCCAAATTGTCCACAACCTGCACAGCTTTTGCTGTACAAGAAATGGAAAGCCATGGTCCTTTCCTACACCCATTCTACACATCTCCATCTGCTTTCACATTGCTTTTCTCCCTGCTTCTCCCCATTTCACCAATTTCCTATCACCCCTTTTTTTCTTGGAAATAGCATGGGCTGCAGCACATCTTGCAAACCCACTTAAAGCTACTTTAAGTCTTTCTGACATTGTTCTGCACATCAGTAAGATTATCACCCCTACCACGTTTCAAACCTGAGACCCTATCAACTAGGGCATAGTGCCTTAACCCCCTATGCCATTCAGCTGTAAAGAGTAGCAGGTATTTCCATACACATACCCTGAGTATCAGTGATGCACATCAGCAAAAATTTCACCACTGCCAAAGTCTACAATCCATGACCCTGTCAACTGCAGCATACTGCATTAGCCATGAAGCCACTCAGCTGCAAATAATAACAGGAGTTTCCATGCACATATCCTGAGTATCAGTGATGCACATCAGCAAAAAATTCATCCCTGCCAAGTGTGGAACCCAGGACACTGCCAACTACAACCTACTGCATTAGCCCACTAAGCCACTCAGCTCTGACATATAATAGGTGTTTCCATACACATATCCTGACTGCCAGTGACAAACTGCTTGTACATATATTGAGAAAAATGATAGCGTACTTAGGACTGTGATCCAGACACCAAATCAGTACATAGCCAAATAAATGCTGATGGATGTATGTGAGGCCTAGGATATCAGGTAGAGCTGACAACTGCACAGACTGTTGCAGAATGACCACAGTTGTGCCATGTATGTTTGACATGGTTGTCACATCATCTATTCTGTGTGCTGAAGTACTTGCAAGTCAGTACAGATTGAGATTAGAAAATCATGACAGATAGTTCAATGTTACACGTCATACCCATACAAACACACATGTTCATGCCAATCCTGTGCAGCAGACTGTATGCATGCACATATATCTTGCAAATACACCTGCTATAGTATTGACTCAATAGCTCAATCTGTTACATTCCTGGCATGCTTTACATTTTGCCACCCACAGTCCTGGCTTCCATTCCAGTCTGTTGCATGTCAAGAACATGCTTGTCAAAACAACAAATTACCGAGCCCTGCAATTTTAAGCAGAACTGGTTGCTGCTACAGCAGTCATTGCCACCCAAATTAAGGCGTCAAAGACCTGTAGGTTCGGACACACTTCACAGATATATATATATATATATATATATATATATATATATATATATATATATATATATAGATATAGATATAGATATGTGTGTGTGTGTGTGTGTGTGTGTGTGTGTGTGTGCCCTAATTGTCACCGACCACTCTCTGGATGGCACTGTTAAATGACATATGTACCTGAGGAACATGTCTCACCTGGACTGTTATGGGTGCCCTCACCCTGGCTATGTTGTGACAACAGAGCTGACTCTGCTCCTTTATTGACATATACTGCATGATGTCCCCCAATGTGTTTACAATCCCCAGTATGACTCCTGGCCAGAATGCAGCAGCTGCAGCCTGCAACATATGTGGTAATATGTTCAGCTACCTGCTACAGACCTACCATACCTCCCAAACACCTAGAACAGGAGATCCACACAACACCCAAAAAAGAAGGGAGTAGGGGATGGTCAAGTGACAGGGACATGTGTTACAGTCTTCACCTACAAACATACACAACTGATAGACCAGCAGTTACTGCAGCAGCATGCATATTCTGATGCAAATGACGTATGACAGTCACATATGTCTGGCCCCTTACTGACCTCAACCCACATTGTTAAACAGTAACCTGCCACATAATCAGAAGATCTATCCACAATGGCCAAATACAGCATGCCAAACTGTGGGCATACCACATAAATCCAGACAGTGAACAGTGTTATTACCTACCCTCTGTAATGCTGTAGTCCCCATATCTCAATAATGTACATCTCACAGGCCAGGAAAAGGACCAAGGCCTACATGAAGGCCTTAAATATAGCACTGTGGCCCCATGCCATTGGCTAATGAAAGTGTAACCCAGCTGTTCTGGATGCAGTTAGCAAGTGTGACCAACAGATTGTTGCACAGGCGATTACCTGTTCATGAGCATAAACTACAAAGTGCAAGCTACTGCCTATGGTAAACAGGCCTGTGACTTTCTTTACGAAGACAGACTGTGAGAATATAAGCATTATACTACAGGATTTCTGCACATAAAGGAGAACAGCACTATACCAGGTAGGTAATAGAAGTCCCCATGTAATGGGATGCAGATGGGAGGATGCGGTTATGGGAAATAGGGATTACAACAGTAGGTCTGTAGTACATATCTTGGAATGACATGTTGCTTCCCTTTTGGCTCTGTCTGTTGTGACATAGATCACAGCTCTGGCCCTCTGAATCCCTCTAACAATGTTGGCTCATGTACAAATGTTACTGAATTGTGTTTTAGACAATAGTGACAGTAAGTACTGGTGGATACAGCTGGCATATCACATGATGTACTGTCAGTCAGCTCCTCTCAGTCTGTGAATGTCACACAAGCATACTTCAAACATTGTGCAGGTGTCCTTGACTGCTCCTAATGTACTGTGGCTAGGAGCACTATGTACTCCACACACGTAGCACATTGCTTGAGAGCTATGCCTAGCATACCTGTTGAACCCCTACAGCAGGACAGCAGGTTATAGCCAGTATTAGTGGGGGGACACAGGCCTGGACTCAGCAAAAGAGTGTACATATCAAGCGTACAATGTAAGGGAATAAGTATAGTACAAGACATTAGTGTACGATAACTGTCTTCTGAGGGGTCTGGGGTGTGACACCCAGATTCTCCACAGTCTGGGAACAGCCATTACATATTGTCCAACTGTTTGCCAGACATCCACATTTGTATGGCAGTGGGTCCACATATATCAGGCACATGTACACATTCTGCAAACATCTGTGTACTGCAAACGCCAGCCACCTACAGGGAGGATGTCCCATAACATGTTTGCAGTGGTGTCTGTCATTGGGTCACACACATGTTGCTGGACTGTCCCCTTACACTTGTAGCACCATTCACCTATTTGTTGGATGGTGGCCGTATGACTTGGTACTGGGATGTCACCTATAGGGGACATACCACAGTAGATGGCAGTGATGTGTATGAAGACATAACAACACAGTCCGTCACAGTACACAGGGCCATAACCGGTATACCTATGATCATAGGAGGTTACTAGGCTATATGCCCTAAGGCCTTCATACACCTAGCCCAGAGTTTAGACCATGTTTATGCAAGTCAGTACCTGATACCCTAGTCCAACAGGGACACAGATGGTATCACATGGTTGTATGTCCTGTTTATCATCCAATTATCCAGGTTTTGCTTAAAAAGGTGTAAAGAGGTACGTTGTCTGATATGGACAGGGTGTCCATTCCACAGCTGGGTGAGTGTGTGGGACACATATCTGACCTGCCAATAAGTCCTGCTGATGTCACAGACCAGGTTGAGGGCACATGTGTGGTTTACTCGACTGGAGCTTGACTTGAGGATATGCAGAAGTCCCATCAAGGTGGACTCCGTGATAAGCTTGTATGCCATGCAGAGGTCACCTCTGAGGAGTCTGTATGAAATCAGGTAGAGGAATGGTATTAGCCTATTTGTGTATGGTAGATGTTTGAGGCCCTGGTATTCCCTGGTGAGGAACCTCTGTGGTCTCCCCAGCTGCTGCATGTGCTGTGCTTTGTGAGGTACATGGTGAAAGGGGAATTATACTCAGTAATGGAGCTTACTAGGGAGGAATACAGGGATGTTATGAACCCCATGTCCCTAGATGGGATATCCTTACATATGAGGTGGGCCATGTAGAAGACTTTCCTTACAAAGGAAGCAACAAGTTTGTCAAAGGTCATGATGCCATCAATCTATGTGCCCAAATCACTCATGACTGATTGCATGCTTAGGATGTTGTTTGTAATGTGATAATTTGTGGTGATGTCACTCTCCCCAAAAGGGAAAATGCTGTATTTTGTGGTATGCAGCCTGAGGCCATGTGTCTGGCAGCACTCATGTGTCTGTGTGAGACCCTCTTGGTGGGTGTCCACATCACTAGGGGATTTGTTGACAGCACTCAGCATCCAATCTTCTGCAAATGTGGTTAGCCATAGCCCACTGGTTGTGCTCTGCACCTCAGAAGAGTAAATCACACATAACAGAGGACCCAAGACAGAACACTGGGTTACACCACTAGTTACAGGTCTACCACTTGAGGTGGCTTCTCCTATATTGAGTATGTGGGTGCTGTCAGTGCACCAGTGTACTACCCATCTAGTAACATATGGATTGATGCCTAGTTGAGAGCATATATCTATTATGGCGAAGTGGGGAATACTGTGAAAATCTTTGGCCAGGTCAAGATAGGTAGTGTATACTGTCTCCCCTTCATCCATAGCTTTGGTGACAGTGTCAAAGAAGTCAACCAGATATGATAGACATGATCCCCCCTTGAAAAAGCTAAGCTGTGTGTGATCGAGTGTGTGGAGGTCGCCAATGTCCTTGTTAATGAGATTCATGATAATCTGTTCCATGGCCTTGCAGATCAGGCTAGTTAGGCTGATGGTTCTATCATGTGCCAGATCGGTGGATGTTCCACCTTACTGTAAAGGTATGGCAGTGGGTGTCCTCCACCTAGCTGGGACAAAGGTGCTTTTTTGGCTTTGGTTGAATACAGTGCCTAATGGTGCTGCAGGTTCATGCTTGAGGTCATATAGGATGCATCCTGTGATGTGATCTGCTCCTATGGAGGCTGTATTCCTTGAATTTTAGGTGGCAGTGATGACCTTTTCCCTAGATTTAAGGGGGAAGGGGCAGGTACTGGGGATGTCCTGATGTACTGACAGGGAAGGACAGGGGGTGAAACATTTACTGACTGTGTCAGGCAGCAAATTTGGTATATCTACAGCACTTGTATATTTGGTGTCCTTGACCAACACATCTGAGCAGGTATGGGTGCTTCCTTTGAGGTTGCAGATATATGTTAAGAAGGATATATGACTGTCTGTAGTGGATGTCACCAATGTGGGGTCGGAGTTTGCTTTGCAGGACTTCAGTAATGCTCTTATTTGCTTGTTTAGGCTAAGGAGACATTGATTCAAATTTTGTATCTGCTCTTTCTTTGTCTTGAACAGCAATATTTCACTCCTGTTATAGGGTTTATTTATTGCAGATGTCCACCACACAGGTTTATGTATCCTTGCAGAGGATGATGTAGTCATGTCGCGTATACCTGACTCCATGCATCTATACAAATGCACGTATAGTGCTTTGGTGTATTTGTGGATATTGGTGTCAGTTCCTACAAGGGAGGGGGACTGTGAAGTTTTTTATACCATCATTCAGGAGGCTGTAATCAACTTTGGAGATGTTTCTATGTCTAACTCTAGCTAGATGGGAATTGTGGGAGATGGTGACTGCAAACATGGAGGATGATACTGAGGGATGTCACTGTGGTTATCCATGTAATCTATTAGCAACTCCCAGAGATCTTCACCACATATTTGGGTAGCAACTAGCTGTTCCAATGTATTAGCATTGTCAGTTTCCATGAACCTCTGGGCATTTGTGTGCCCGCATGAGTTGTTCTTCCAGTCTATGTTTGGGTGCTTAAAGTCACCCAGGATCAGAGTGCAGAGTTGAATCCTGATAGAGTTGAACAGGTCCATATAGGCAGAATGGGCTTCCTGGTTATATGTGGGGGCTGGTAACTAGTTATGATTTGAATAGGGGTCTTGGCAATGGTTAATTGCACCTGGAGTGTCTCCTGTGTGTCTTACTGTTTAACCAGCCTGGAGACATGTATGTCTTTCATATATAGTGAAACCACGTGTCCCTTGGCTTTACTGCCTACACTTTGGAGTCTTTCTGTATGATAAGATGGGTGACCATGTAAGGCTAGGTTGCTCTATGCAGCTTTGAACCATGTGTCTGTGACTGCACACATGTCAGTATTCTCCAGGGTTAAGACTGCTTGCAATGTGTGCAGATTAATGTTCAGACTTCTAGCGTTTAGCAGCATGGCCTTCAATTTGTGATTTGTTGATAGTTTCATGTTGTTAGTGTTAACGTCACCACTTTTCCTAATAAAGGCCGTATGGCGGTGGCAAGAACCATGGTCAGAAGCCTAAAGGCCAGGTGAGACAAATGGAGGCCATTTCTGGCAAAGTATCATAGTCTGTTGATCATATCATCCTAGTCTGTCAGGTACTGGACCCCCCCCCCCCCCGAATGGCACCATAAACCAAGCCAATTGTAAGGTCAATCATTTCCTGATTGTATTGCAGCATCATTCTGGGTAAAGGCGACTGCTGTTTAGGGCTAGGGACATATCTACCTGGGACATATACTTATCAGGCTCAATTATGTGTACCATCATATAGCTCACAGAGGTACATCTCAGGTCTGGCACGCAAACATGGACTACGACAGACTTATAACAGTACCTGTTGTTGTGAGACAGCAGTGCATATCTGATATGGGAGATTTTGGCATCAGACAGACAGGTAACTGTGACCTTCTCCATATACAGCCTGGTGAGATGCACATCTGTGTGTCTCACAATGGAGTCTGCTATGACTAATATTTTTGATTTATGGTGATGCCTTAATGGCTGTGGGACACAGGTGTGTGGCTGTGTGTGGTATGTGGTGTGCAGGGCTGTGGATGTTGCATATGTTTTTGCCTCAGAGATCTCCTTTGTTTTGGGATGTTTATGTTTTGGACCTCCGTATATGTGGGTGTGTGTTCTGTAGGTGAGGGTGGTGTGGATGCGTACTGATTGTGTTGACAACCTTTTTGGTGTCACATATGTAGGCTTGAGAGGGAGCGAGCATGGACTATAGATTTCTGATGTCATTGCATCTTTCACAAATTGTGTTCCTTGGTGGTGTTTGTAGATGGTTGTTCATGTACATGAGGCAGTTGCTACACTGTGTCAGGATGCTCATATCAACCAGACTAGCAGGGGAAAGTGTAAGATATTGTCCAGCCATATTTGTCAGAATCTGAGGGAGGAAGACTAGGGAGACCAAAGGGGGGGGGGCTACAGCCTAAGTGTTTAAAAGAAATGCAGGAGGCCTACACTACCACATACAATGTAGGCAGGCTATAAACAAGCAGTAATAGGCACAACAGAAAAGATGCAGTTGAACACTTTAGAGAACAAGCAGCTTGGAGCAGAAAACAGCAGGAAGAGGAGGGAAACGCATGATGTACTGCCACTATATTGCTGACAGCCACATACATACTGTGGTGATAGATGGTAGGGTATGATGTGGGAGTTAGCGGAGGATAGTGCTGGCAAATGTGGATGTGCAGGGTGTGCCAAAATGGAGATAATTTTATGTGGTCCTGTAACATGTTCCCTTCTTCTTGTCTTTCAGGAGTGATGTATAGATGGAGTAACTCACCTTTTTCTGCAGCCAGGAATGAAGTCATAGTTGATGGCCTCAGACTGCGTCATGCCGTCCTGCTGTCAAGGAGTCACCATAGTCAGGAACAATGCGCTGCACTGTGGGCAGACCTTGTTGCAACAGTAATCACATTGGGCTACAGGAAAGAAGCTATGAGCAGGTCCGACACCAGGCAACCAATATGATAAATGCTGTATGTCAAAGAGCTGCAGCTGTGGACAGGAACCATGCTGGCACCGGTGGAGGGCCTGCAACACAACAACCACTCTCAGTAACAGAGGAGTTCCTGGCAAACCTGGGTTCACTACCAGCTCACAAGCATCCATCACCCCATATGCCATGGAGGTGGATAGCAAACCTTCCAAAGCAGAGGAGCATCCAGGTAAGCCTGGTGTGGTCATCACTTTAATACTGTAGCAGTCATAGTGGCAGGCTCTGCATACCTGTACATGGATATCAGGTCAATCTGCATTTGGGGGGGGGGTTGTAACTCACACGTATGCACACATACTCAGAATGTCAGCAATGTGGGCAGCATTACAATTTGTACTGTACATGTTGATATACACACATATTATCCTGTAACAATGCCACATTTGTGTTTGCTGACAATATCTCTCCCCCACAATTCCATAGGTACATCTGGTGTGTCTGGAGTCCAACATCCTGTAGCCGGTAAATGTGAAACTGTTTTGTTATGGCTCATCTATACCCTAGGAATGTTAAGGGCTGCCAGTTTGCCATGGGCACAATTGTTAAGCTTAGCCATAGTATAATACTTGTATGTTCAGCTGTGGAGGAGTTCACTGCAGTGTATTGAATTGGTAATCATAGTAACATATTTGCACATATTTTTGTGGAGGTGTATGCAGCCTACTGTACAGGGGGCAGTATTATGGTGGAGATAGGTGCATTGTGTTTTAGATGAACGTCCATCACATACACTGAAATGTTGCTTATCTCACAGTTGTATAGTACTGGCAACATTAAGTGGACTTTGCTGCACTGCATGTTGTTAAAGGCCTGTCTTGTCTGTGTCTTTTGTAGTATGCTTGTGTGTTGTGCATGGTATCAGTAATAAGGTGTGGTATGTATAATGCGGTTGTGGCACCTCACCTCTATGTGTGTGTGTGTGTGTGTGTGTGTGTGTGTGTGTGTGTGTGTGTGTGTGTGTGAATCAGCAGACATAATAGTGCAGGTATTAATGTAGTCATGTTGTCTTTCTCCTCACAGATGACCATGGGGGTTGGAGTGTGTCCCCCTCACAACCTGATGTCAGTGTTTCATTGGACTCTGATGATGATGATGATGGTGGCCATAGTGAGGCACAGGTGGGGTGGTTGAGGGCTGAATCTGTCCCATGGTTTGACATCCCACTTCCTTCCCCAGTGTCCCCGCACACAGTCAGTATGCCCACACATACCTAATCCCCCGCAGACATAGATATTGGACAGTCAGAGAGTGGTGGCATCGCACAGGAGAGTGTGGCAACTATGGCATCTGTGACTGTAGATACTAGCTATAGCCAGAGAGCTGATGAGGTCCCACACAGACAGATTGATAGGGGTGCTCGAAGGAGGACTGTTGCCCATCCACCACCTATCACAGGTGTCACATCACGAGTCACTTCACACATGTTTCAGTCCATAATGGAGGCACAGGCATGTTCTGAACACAGCAGCAGATGGATGCTCAGGACCATGGATGCATCACTGTCTGGCATCCACGACTCCATCTGCAACATTGGTGACGCCATGCATCATTTCGCCAATGTAGTGGACAGATGGTGGGGTGAGACATTGTCAGTCCTTAGTGCATTGTCTGTGCTGGAATATGTGGTGGGAGAAGGGCGTCGGACATGTGGACATAGGTCACACCAACATCAGCTGAGAGTCTATGTAGCCAGGCACAGTCATACTCCCGTAGTGGCAGTACTACCAGCACTACAGAAGGGGGGTGCTGTCCATACCATGACATAGCAGGCCATGGGCACATGGTCCTGGGTGGTCCTAAGAGGGAGATGCACCCAGCAGACACCAGTCACTGTCAGCAAGTAGTACCGCATCTGACCCTAGAAGAGTCAGTTCTTGTGTTTGTGGCCGGAGACAGTAAACTGTGAATTCTGCCATGTTGGTCCACAGCTGTCCAACACACTGTCATGTAGGGCTAGCACATGGCTTGACTGTGTATGTGCATACACTCACACATCACTGTCACATGCAGGTCACCAACAGACACACACAGCTCCTCTCCATGGCCCAGCTGATCAGCACTCCTCTTGAGACATACACACACAATGTCAACTGTGTGGCACAGCCTAGGCCTTTGTGAACTCCACACCACACCCTGTGCATGTGATGATACCTGTGCCACATCCCTGCCATGCATACCATCGATGCAGGGACATACAAATATATGTCTGATGCACAGGGTGACTATAGTACATTTAATGATAATTTTCAGTGCAGTAGTGTTAAGCCCTGTAAGGTGCTGTCTGTCGGCATGTGTCATGAGTACACGTCAAAGTGTATGTACCTTTGTTCCATGATGTGGTAGTATTGCTGACTGATGGTTGTCTCCCACACCTTTTTCTGTTTCTGTTCCAGGGCTCTGTGTGTCTATGCTGTGGAGAGCTGGTGTCAATACAGTGGCTCAGGTTGGCATGGTGGCAATGCAGAAATGTGATTTCACAAAGGTACGGCTTTATATCTGCATGGTTACCTATGTATGTATGTGTAGAACAGTGTGTCAGGGACAATGGGGGCAAACAGCATACTCTTGCATACATACCCCATAATATAGCATGCTACTCCTGATACATGTCACCTGGGAGATCAGTAGGATCATAGGTTAGGATTATAGGAGGTTACTAGAGTAATGGCCCTGGGACAAATAAGGCTAGCCATTAGTTTGTCCCCCCAAAAAAAATCAGTCAGTGTGCTGCAGATGCAGCCTGTGTGATTGGCTGATTTTGATGAATTCCACCTGCCAGGTCTATCACTGAAGGTTTTGAATGGCTCAGTGGCAGTGGAACAGGGATTATCAGTCATTTATACTTGATTGGCTTTCCCAGGCTATTTCCTTGTATTTTTTTTTTTAATTTCTTTCACTGCTAAGCTCTGGGGCATGGTACGTAAACCCACAATGCTAGTACAAACAGTGTTCAGCACTGTAGACACACCCCGATGCATGGCCATGCTGAGTTTATCTTAAACCAGCTAAAACATGTGTCCCACAGCTAAACAAAGCTTAGCAGCACTGGACACACACCCCTGCTTAGCTGTGCTAAGCTGAGTGCAAACAGGTGCTGCTGAGCTCCAATCCACTTAAATACAGTGTATCACACCCCCTTTGATGTCAGCTACCCATTCTACTAACACCGACGCAATTCTGTCCCACCACAGGTTTTATCTGCGGACACAGTGGGCCATTTTTTCTATTCACTAATCCCATCTTATTTGCATGCAAATCCTTGCATATTCCCTGGATACTTCACTACTCTGGGGCCTGCCTCCTTAGCAGTCATTGAAACCTGCCATTGTATATTCTGCATACAGAGAGTTTAATGCATTATTTTTGCAAATGTCTTTTTTTCAGTTTTTTAACATTTTAATATTTTTTTTTTGCATAATGGCATGTTTGCGTGTTGCTGCGTAATATGTGTATTTAAAAAATTAATATTTTATAATGATTTGCATTGCATTTTGAACTCACTGGCCATATTCTGGCCATTTCCATCTTACATTGCTATATCCAACCTTCCTTTAGTGCTTTTACAGCCCTTATTTAATTTTTACATTTCTGTACACAGTTACTTTCTGTGTACATTTCTAAAACCAACACACCTCATACATGGGTACCGTTTGGCTTATTGGATCACAAACCACCCTCATTTGCATGGATTTCACTGACTTATGAGGTGATTTGCATTCCATGGACACTTGCGTGTGTGAATGCTTGTGCACGCCCATCTGCTCTGTTTACTGGATCACTTGGCTGCCAGTTTCCATGCTGGGGCCGTGCCACGATACGTACACTGAAAATCACTTCATGTAGGCTTTATTGAATTCCCCCCTTTTTCTATTAACCAGTACTTATAAGACTTGTGTCAAGAACCATCAATGAATAAATATCTGCAGCAGCAAAAGGACATAGTCCATATGGATACTTTTGGAATCCGTACACAGAGTGTATGGAGTCACCCGCAAGATATATGGATAATCCATAAATTTGTCTTTATGAACTGTTCATTTTGCTATGTAAATCTGTCTATACAACTGCATATGGGAAATTAATGATTGTCCTTGATGCAGATGGCAATATCTGTATGCATACGGGTAAATTAAACAGCACTCCAGTAAGTTCAAGCATCTGTCTTAATGTACACATTTTCAATAAAAATAAATCTAAACAGATTAAACAGATTCACTTAAGAACCAGTAATGTTAACAGAGATAATATTCACCAACACAGAAATGCTAGCAGGTGTCAGTTTACCATATCATCTACCTATGCCTCATGTAGAACTGAATGTGAAAGCACTTAATGTGCATCCATACAAAATTAATGAGATTCATTATAATTCCAGGTATTATCATCCCATTTATGCACATCCATGTAAGTTCTCGGAATTCAGTGCATTAACCAATAGTGTGGCTTAACTGGAAGGTCCTCTATGCAAGTACCCAATAGATATTGATATAGGGTACCATATATAGCATATGCCCATTATCTTTCAATGATCTGACAACATGACATAAATGCACTTTTAAATGTTGCTTTTGATACGTTTACAGATCAGACCATAGCTACCTGTGAAATAAATGAGACCTCAGTGAGGATTTTTCCAATTTTACTACATTTTCCATTAGAGTATCAACATTATTGAGTTATCTGTTTCCATGAGGCTTCAATGTGTTGTGCCCCTAATTGCAGTGAGAAGGAGATTTCCCAGATGCTGACTGTCTATGCTGGAGTGAAGCATCGGATGACAGCCATGCCGAGGAACTTTTTGATGACTGACATTTGGAACTGGATTGTGAGGAAGCATTGACAGCATACAGGGATCTTCCGAATGGAGTGCAGGTTTGCTACTGCTATGATGACCACCATCAGAGGGACACAGAGGAGCTTCATCAGAGGGTCACCAAGGTGTGGAGACAGCCAATGGATACCTACAGTAAGTTTCACAGGTCTTACATGTACCTGAACATTCCTATGGAATTTAGGGATATAGCTGTGTCCCCAATATATCAGCTACATTGATTTTATAACCATTAAGTAGCTGTTCAGGTAATTAGCTCACTGCAAAGACATAGAGACTGTTCTTATAAGTATGGATTTAATTCCTATGATGTTAATTTATTTACTAATGTTTATAATATACATAATACTGAACATTGTAGATGTACATCTGTCTTCCAACATAAAACACCATCATTTCAAACATCCACTATAGTTGTGTATCACTGATGTCTAGAGTGCCTCAGCTGCTGATGACTGCACATTTGTTATCTGTTATACTGTAAAAGAATCACCTACTTTATGTCAAAGCTTGTAAGTATTTTTATTTTTTGCTTTTTGTTTTTTATTTTTTTATTTTTTAATGTTTATTGTTCGTTGTTATATTAAATTCAGCGTTTTGCTCTCATAGACTCTGATAATAG
This sequence comes from Protopterus annectens, assembly GCF_019279795.1. Taxonomy (NCBI): domain Eukaryota; kingdom Metazoa; phylum Chordata; order Ceratodontiformes; family Protopteridae; genus Protopterus; species Protopterus annectens. Next base: position 642,030,218 of record NC_056751.1, on the reverse strand, counting down.
AAAGGAGAAGTAAGAAGAGTAACATGCGTTTTACATTAACACACACACATGAATTTTATTTCTATAGGTATTTTTTTATATGATTTTTGATATGTTTGTGCTTCCCTTAAGAAGGTTATCCTTTGATTGGGAGGCTATTTCAGTCTCATATTTAGCTTCTGGTGACGTGACTAATTCCCTAACTTGCCTGTTGAGACTAATAAGGGATTTTTTTTTCTCTATTGTGCACCCTCCCACCTACTTCTAGATATTAATTTCTTCTTCTTTCGTATAGTCTTTATATGCTAGGAGTCCTCCAGGGTGACTTGTTTTTCCAGCTAGACCTGGGTTCAGTTTGATCAGGTACTGCCATTTCTATGCAGTTGTTTAAGGGGTTGTACACAGCATTACGTCTGCATAGGCCTCAATGTTTTTGAGGTTAGGGGAGAATTCTTTAGAGTGTTAGGATTTCCTGGGAGTTCTACCTTTTTTTTTATTTTTTTTATTTCATAGGAGACTGATTTATGATCCGGTCTTATCAATGAGACCTTATGCTGGGAGAGGGTTGCAACACTCCCCCATATTAATGAGTACTATGTCAAGGATAGTTGAGCCCATAGTGGGACAGATGTCCCACAGGTGATGAAGAACAGACTCATAATTGTGACTTGTGCATCAAGCAGATGCACAGGTTGGAGGAGCAGCACAGGGAGAGAGTTACATTGATAACTTTGATTTTGTAAATAAAATAGATGAGATCATTGTTACAGGCTTGTATTTTTGTCATTACCACATATACTACTTATAATGCAGGAATAAATACCCATCGCGTATCTTTATGGAAAGTGGACTAGTCACATACCTCTGATTACAAGGATGAATTACCTAAAATTATGTTTACATATTTAGCAGCAAACTGTGTTTGCTGAAGTTAATCTTTGAAGTGTAGGACACAACCTGGATGGCAGTCATTTATGTGTAACTGTTTTAATTGTGATGTTTCAAATGCAAGTGAATCATGCTTTGTCTGCTTTTTGTAATGTATGGGTTGGAACGCTTGTATGTGTGGATGTGGCCTCTGTTATTTATATCTTGTGCATAGCTTCCTGCTTCACATTATGTCTGCTTACCAAGAATCATCTGTGGCTTGCTTACAGATGCAGAGACTTTCTGACACTTTCCGTAAGTTGTTCAACTGATAATTTTACAATATATTCTGCTAATGTATATGGCATTTACTGCTCAGCACTGATTGCGTTGATATAAGCTCATTATGTATGACATTTCATGTTAATATGACTGTTTTTTTACGCTGGGTGTCTGTTTACGCTCAAAATGCTTTACAGCTACAGCCATTAAACATTTCTGTTTTACACATTTCTTATGTGTAGTATGTTATTGTGAACTACATGCAGGGTGTGTGGCTTGTGTAGCACAATGCCATTGCCTTTGGGCCTCTACTACTGTGATATCTACCATAAAGAGTTCAAATCCCACAGACAGCCTGTACAGATATCACATCTTATGTTATTGTTCCAAATGTTATACATCCATGCATTGTTTTCATATCAGATATGGTTTTATATGTCACAGTACTATTTGGCACAGGGAGTAGTTCCAAGCTGTTGGCATTGCACAGGACTGCAGAGGGGTTAAACTGGCATAAGCTGTCTGCATAATCATCTCCATATGTGGGTCCCCACATCAATCTAACCATATGCATCTAACTGTCTTTCAGGTGGTAAACAGATATAGGGGTAACTATTTCTCTCCACAGGAAAACAAAATTATAATACATGCTCTGCATCAACATGGACAGAGACTCCTTGGATGGGCAGGAAATACCGTATGTAAGAATGATGTCTGAACCGACCTTACCAGCATGATTAATGCTGTGGGAAGTCACAATAGATCCTGGGTGGCCTGTTGCCAATGGTGCTATGACATGATCCTTTGTGCAGCCAACAGGGTGCATCGGCATGAGAGATCAAAGTATGCCACTGGTGGTGGCCCACCATTGACACTCTCCTGATGAGATCACACACTTTCTTGCATCACTGCATATGGCAAGAAGGGAGCACCCCATACGTGGGTGGGATAGTTGCATGTGTTCTAGGCCGCTAATGTATGTGTTACTTTGCATAACATCACGCACAGAGTAACTCAGTACATATTGCTGTTCCATGCATATTCATGTATTGTTTTTTTCTGTTGCAGCAGGAGAATTGCATCATCCACATGGGTCCATACAGGATGATGATGATCAACGTAAGTGTAATGACATGTAGCCATACAATTTCAGTACATATATAACAGTACAACTAACATGTGTAATGCTGTCTGCATTCATATGCACAGGCCCACTGACTTCTACACAACAACAGTACATAACAGGTGAGTGTTTCCATATACTGTTTCTGTGACCTTTATTGCCTCAGCCTCCTGTCATACCATTTCTGTATACTGTCACACTGATATTTCCCTCCCATTGTAAAATGCAGGTACATCTTCTAGGGGTATGAGCCATGCAGGTGGACCCACAGATCAAACAGATATAGCTCCTCAACATGTTCATAGGCTACAGTAAAGAGTAGCAGACGTGTTGTATGAAATTAATGTTGCAGGTTTTCTATGCAGGGACATCTGGCCAACAAGAGCACTGTACGTCACATGAGTATCACCATATTCTGTTACTGTGTTGTATATGTCATCATGTGACTATGCTGGTGCCTGCATATATGACTGTGTTTAATTTGTCTGTACTTTCCCACTGCAGGATCCGTGTTGTGACACATGAGCTCACCACATTGGGAGGGTGTCACTGGTATGCTATTACCTCTCTTTCATGCATGTTGTTGTCCTCCATTAGTACTGTGTCCTTCTACCCCTACATGGGACAGCTACCATCAACACCTCAACCACAAACTCCTGGTAGGTGTTTATATTACCTTCTGTATGTTTTACCTCTGTTGGAATGATGCATGCTAGCAAGGATGAGATTAATAATCCTGTGTTTATTCCTTTGCTTCCCTACAGAAATGCATTTCATCTTTCTCCTTCAGTGCCTCCTTCTCACAAGAACATATCAGGTGCATGTTATGCTTGTATTCCTCATATGTGTCATGTATGTTGCATATGTTGCACAGTTGTCAACTCCCTGTCACATAAGTTCCACAGGCTATACACAGACAAGGCCTCCTGTTAAGTCATTATTAAACATTGTAGTAAGATACATGTGGCATATGTCATTGATGATATAAAGCATGTGCTCTAAACACGTTTTCCTGACCTGAGTCATCTTTTTTTTCTTGTAGCACATTCACTGCTTTATCTTCCATTACTCCATCCACTGATAGATATGTGGGATCTGATTTGTCTCAGTATGGTAGCATGGCCCCTGGCACACAGGACACAGACTTGGTGATATAGTCCAGCCCAGAAAGTGAGAGCCATGAGAATAAAGCTGTAGCCTCATATGTGGATGAAAACTTGTCAAGCCATTCTGACAATGAGGGCACATCAGATAGTGGACAGGATGAGGCCTGTGGACCACAGTCCCATGCTGAGTTTGCTGGTGATGTTGACACTTCCTTACAACACATTGATACTGCCAGTTGCAGTACACATCATTGATACTGCCTGTTGCAGTAGACATAGGCATGTAGCTATTGTCCATGCACACATCAGAGGGTGTCCATTCTACTCCTAAAGGCAAATGAATGTTCCCAGCAATGCCATGGATCTGACATCCATGCACCTGCCTGTGCCACAGATTGTGTTGCACACAAGCTGGGTGTGCTCCATGAAGAACAGGAAAGCATACACTGTGAGGCTGTGGTGGCATTGGCTGCACAGAATGAAAGCATGTTATCTGTGGCATGGTCCATTGAATCCCTGGCTACAGAAATACTACAGTTGTGCTGTAGTACGAACAGGTTCTCTGTGCCCTGACTGTGCTTAGCTGAGTGCCACATTGGAGAGGTAGGCACCCTGTCAGCAGAGCAAACCTTGCCCATTGGGCATCAAAGTCTATGCTGCACTGTACACACACTTCTGATGCTGGCCCATCAGATGTGGGCACAGCAATTATGACCAGACCATCAACATGCACTCATGCTCCTTCCCACAGTATGTCTGCACATGCTGGCATCACATATCAGTCTTCTCTGTGGAGCAAGCTGGGCCAAGTGTTTCCATACATGGTAGGGGCAAATCAGACCGTGGTAAGAGACATTAGTGTGAGCACCCTAGACTGCATTTGAGCAATAGTGACAGCGGATCCACTATGTCCTCTAGTATAAATCACACCCCATGGTGATGATGATTGCTGGGCAGACCATTGACAATGTCATCTACCAGTGGTTGTTGTGAAGTCTGATGCCATGGGAATCTGACATTTTTACTAACCGTAGCTGACACAATTTAGTACATTACATTTTATCCATACTTTACATGGACTTGTGTTGCTTGTGATATTTAAAACATTTCTGCATTATGTCCTGAGTTGTTTTCCTCTTTGCATCTTTTGATAGTAGACAAATAGGAATGTGTTTCACAGAGGTAGGTCAAGTCTGTATGCATACCTGTGTCACTTGTGGCCAGAGATGATGATCTGCATTGTGATAGATTTGTATATGTTCATATTGCTATATGTGAGAATTATGTTGTTATGTCTGATATGTAGTGTGTATGTCCACTGGGTAATTACAGTAAGATACAATCTGTGCTGCTGTGGTGGGGCAAAACCTTAATATGTATACTTCTGTATGAGTGGCTTGTCATGACTCAAAGGTGTGTGTCAGATGCTGCAGTGTTGCCTGGGCCTGGACTTGTGGTCGCACCCTCCATCACCCACATCTGTTTCTTCTGTTCTCTTTGTCCTACTTTTCTTCCACTGATAACTGAGGAATGTTGTCTTTAGACATCTGGGGTTCTTGGACTAGTTCAACTACACCTGCAGCTGGAAGACTGCCATGTGCTTCTATTAGCATATTGTGTATCATGGCACACAGTAATCATCTGTGCTGCCTTTTCAGGTGTGTATTTTTCAGTGCAACACCCGGATGTGTCTAGACATCTGAACCTAGCTTTTAGTACACCAAAGACACACTCAATGGTATTTCATGTTGTTGGACATGCTCTAATGTAGGTCTCCTTTGAAGTGTTTGATGCTTCTCTGTACAGGATCATCAGCTATGGCTTGAGTGGATAACCACAGTCACCTATTGTGGGGAGTGAAAACATATGTTGTCACCATGGATAATGTTGAAATGGATATCCTTAGCTTACATCCTAGCTGTGCTTCTATATTTACCCAGTAGTAGTACCTAATGTATTTCACCTTTCTGAAATGCAGCCCTCAGACCACTTTCGCTCCATATGGCAGCATCATAAACACTTCCAGGGTGTGTTGTCAAGATGTTTGTTATGCTGCTATCTGCTGCACACACAACCTGGCAGTTCGGGGATTGCCACCCCTTTCTGATGATGCATCTATCCACTTCTGGATGAAGGGGTGATCTTAAAAGGAATGTGGATGCAATCTATTGCATCAAGTACATTTTTGAAGTCTGTGAAGTTATAGAGTTGGTGCATAATAATTCTCCACTTCATGGGGGTAGATGGAAAGTGTATGCATTTATCTACCTTGTTGCACATTGCTAACAGGAATTTTGACAGATAATGGCTGGTAGCTGTCTGTGACATGCCTATATTTGTCTGTGGAATGTCCAAGATGCCAGTACACCTAGGCTCAGACACAGTTTTGTTCCAAGAGGGACTGTGTTGCCTCACAATCTCTGCACAGACATGTGTGGGGCACACATATCGCAGCCCGCACAGCTTACAGAAGTTAATAGGTTCATAGGTGTTTATTAGGCTAACGACCACAATGGCCTTTTTAAGCCTAGCCATGCATCCCAAATCTCTGGCAAGTTCTGATACCCTTGATAAGTGTAAGCATGGGCCTGGGAGATGAGCCATTTACAGGTTACCTGTTTGCATCAGAGACATAGGTGCCAAACTAGGGATGAATTTCTGGTTTCCCATCCAGTTCTCCAAGTTGCACTTGAACTGGATTAAGGAGGAACTCTTCTTCACATGGATGTTCCACAAACAGGGTAGTCTCTGGGATACATATCTGTCTCTTCAGCATGTCCTATTTATATCACAGGCAAGGTTTAAGTCTTTAGAATGGGTAATTCTGGTACTATTTGTTTTGTGGATATGCAGGAAGTCTATCAGAGTGGGGTCTGACAATGCCAGTATGCCAGGCATAGGTCTCCCCTCAAAAGCCTGTAGGAGACAGAATACAGGGATAGGGCCTTGAGGTGGTCTGCATAAGACGTATTGTCTGCCTAGATGGTACCTGTCAATGATTTCTTCATATAGCCCAGAGAGCTGCATCTTAGGGCGTTTACACCCACATGGAATATGTCTGTTTCATACTGGTACTTGTGGTTTAAAGACCTAAGTGCATGCGAGATCTGGCAGATCCTGGCTACAGACAGACAGCTCACTGTGATCTTCTCCTTGTTTAGCCTGATAAGGGAAACAACAGTATGTCTTACAAAGGAATCTACAAAAACTAGAATTGTTGGCTGTGTGGTGTATTGCTTTATAGCAGGGGTGGGCAAACTTTTTGATTCGTGGGCCACATTGAGTTCTAACATTTGACAAAGGGGCCGGAACAGGAGCAGATAGATGGCATGCTTTGAAAACATCACCTCATTGGGGGAAAAATACACATCTTGGGATATGGAGAAAACATGTGCTTTAATTTCCAATGAAAATGAAGAAAAGCATTACAATAAAATCTCTGACTTCGAAATGAGTCTTTAAACACTGAAAATCAAATAAATGACCATTTTATTTTAAAGCACTGAAAGTTCTGTTATCCTTCAGAATATCACCATCACTCTCCTCCTGACTGTCTTTTTTTTCAAAAACGGTAGGAGATGCAGATGTACTTGTCCTGTTCCTTTTATTCAATTTGTTTCCCCGGTGACAAAAGTCAACAACGACCAGTGCAAGGACAAAACAGTTGCAGCAAGTCAGTCTGTGAAGCGTTATATTTGATCTGCCTGCACTGTTTATTTTAACAACGTGCGTATCACGGAGACACACACATTTTAATGGGAGCAGTGTTGTTGGTCTCCTTTTTTAGCCAGCGCATCAAAGTCTGGAGTTAGTTTAAAAACCGCCACAGTTTCTTGGCATATCAGGCAAACAGCAGATGATCGGTGTTCAGTGAAAAAATATTTAGTTGTCCACTCCTTATTGAACACTCGACATTCTCTGTCCACTTTCCTTTTCTTGGGTCCGCTCATCTTCATAGAGGGGCAGTGGGTCAAAGGGTAAAGTGCAAACGTGGAGTAATAGGCCTACGCTTCACCTCAACAAAGCCAATATATCTAGAGTGCACCATCTAGTGAGGAAACATCAGAATTGCAGGGGAAATAAAATATTAACAAGGTTAATTTATTAAATTTTTTCAAGTTTGGTGGGCCGAATCAAAACGTTTAACGGGCCGCATGTGGCCCCCGGGCCGTAGTTTGCCCATGCCTGCTTTATAGGCTTGAAAGAGGGGCTACTATGATTTTTAGAATTATGTGTTCTGTGAGGTGCTGACTTCTTTCTCGGTGTGTGTGGGGCCACTGAGAGATACTTTTAGGAGGTCTTGGAGGTTTGTGTAGATTGCAAGTGAGTACTTCAGCATATGTGGGTCTATGTGTTTGTTCCTTGGTGTTGGTAGTGAGTGTTTTGGGTGAAATGCTGACAACTTGGTTTGCATTTTTTGAGTGTGTATGTGACAGGTTTGCCTCCAATGACACTGTGTATATACATCTCTCACAAACTGTTTTTGTCTGTTCTAAAATTCAGTGGTGGTCAGTGAACATGAGGACGTTACTATGCTGCCTCAGGATGCCAATGTCCACCAGGCCAGAAACAGAGATGACAGGGAAGCACCTATTTATTATACCAGATCTTTACAAGATGGGAAAGAGTAGGATAGAGTCACTTAAAGGTCTATATAAGAGTGTTTAGTAGTACACAATTAGATGTTATGCAGTGGTGCTGTCCTCTGCACAAACTGACAGCTCTTCAGAAAGCTATGAACAGTGGGAGACTATGGGCAGGGTTTTCTATAGAGGATTTTATACTGAACAGGTTTGCGTATATACAAGGCGTGGGTAATCGTGTTTATGTGATGTGCAGATGTGAGGCTTTTATACCAGCAGGAGGAAAGACGTTTACACAGTTAACAAAAACAGATAAACACTGCTTCTCCTAGGGTAAATGATTTCTCAAAAAGTCCAAATGATATAATCCATACACAAAAGAAGGGTAAAGCCAAGGCATGATCCAGCCTACCATGAAAATAAAAACTACGGACTCTGTGTTTAAAATAATAAAAGTTTAATGAAAGTGGTAAGTGGGTTTGCAGTGTTGCTTCATCAGACCAACATCAGATAACAATGTAACCATCTACAAAAAGGTTCACCTAATCTATCAGTCCAATGATAAAAAATTTCATCCAATCAAATTATTATAATGTAATGATGCAATTCACAATGCAAACCTATCAAAAACATATATAAATAAATCTGAACAATCTTATACAACGAATACTGTTTATGACAACAGATACTGGTGTGGGATTAATTAATTCTCCTTAATTTCAAAAACGGTTTCAGGGAAATCTGTTACTTAAACCTACCCCTTTATCTGCACACAATCTAATGATCCACTTAGCTTCAGCATACTCGGTGTAAGTTCTAATATCACTTTTCTGGTCATTCGCCTTAATGGTGTCAACTACCATAAACTTAAAAGTATGGTCTTGGTCCTTTTCCCTAATACGTTTAGCTAATGCGTTATTCCAGGAAATTATTCTTATATTATAAACATGTTCCTTAATATGCTGACCCAAGGTTCTGATAGTCTTTCCCAAGTAAAAAGCTTGGCAGAGCTCACATACAGCAAGCTATATTACATGACTAGTTCCATAGTCAGCTGTAATATTAAAGTGATACATCTGACCTGTGTCTGGGTCCAAAACGTGGGATGCAATATTAATATAAACACAATAATTACATGAGGAACAAGGCCTTGTACCAACATGAAGAGATTTTTCATTATCACTTATCATTTTGGGATAGCACAATTTTCTTATTTTTGAACAAGAACCTGGGAAAATCCTCTACTATACCTCTAATCTTGGACTTATTTGTTAAAAGTGACCAGTGTTTCTTGATAATATTAATAATATCCTTGCAATTACTGCTAAATGCAGGGCTAACCCTACCATGTTGTTCTTAAACCCCCCTTTTTACGATCACTAGTACCAGCTACAGCCCTATCAGAAAAATAAGGCTTGGCTGTCTGAGCTCTTAAAGAAATAATTTCATTCAAAGGAATATTAATATCTTTTGCACTGTATCCTCTGTCTCTAAACTTAGCTCTTAACCTACAAGGTTCAGTGGTGAAGTCATTATCATTAATGTGGACTCTCGATGTTCACATTCCTTGACCCTTTACTAAATTTCAAAACACATGATAACGGTGCATACTTCTGTGAATATAGGTATTCCTGGAACATGGCTTCTTGTATACCCAAGTAGTAATAGTCCTACCCTGATTTCTGACTATATCTATATCCAAGAAGGTTAATCCAATCCTCTGAAGAACACATCGTAAATTTCAGAAAGGAGAGAGAGTTAACATATTCAAAAAAATCCGGAAAGTCAAACACATTCCCCCTCCACACGAGGAAAACGTTATCAACAAACCTGTAGTAAAACAATAAATTGTCTTTAAATTGTTCATTATTAATCACACATTCATGTTGCCATCCAGCCATTACAATCTTGGCATAGCTATTGACACTGGATGTGCCCATAGCTATGCCATCATTCTGTAAATAATATCTGTCAAATAAAAAGGCATTATTCTCCAAAACAATTTTCATGACTAAACAACATAAATCAATAAACTTATGTTCAAAACATATTAAACTGTTCAAGATATTTCCTCAAACATTAAAATCTATATTGGTTTACATAGTAAATAATGATTGAACATCCATCATAACAAATAAGTACAGTAAATCAACCACATGCTGTTGAGTAAACTGAAACAAATCTTGTAAAAAATGTCTATAGAGTCCTTAAGAACTTGTGTATTCTTATCTATGATTGGTCGCAGATGTTTCTCTACAAAGACCAAAAAGGTTTCTGTACACCAATTCCTTCCTGTCACAATTGGCCTGAAGGGGGGTTTAAATGGGTCTTTGTATTTTGGGAAGACTTTGGATGGTAGGAATGAGTGGATGTTTCACATGCAAAAAAATATGAAGATCTAAACTGATTATTCTACACATCAAACATTCATCTAAAGTGACTAATATTCTATTCTGCATTGATAAAATTGTATCATAATCAATCATAGAATATACAGTGGTATCATTTAACATTTGTTTCATAGAAACAAAATAAAATAGTCTGTCCATAATCAGTCAGACCACCCTTATCAGCTAGTCTGATGACAATATTAGGATCTGTGGCTAACATGTTCAAAGCCTGTTTTTCACCACGAGAAGAATTATTAAACATTTTACCCCATGGACCACCATAAAAATAAGTATAAAGGCCTCTCTCACACAACTGATCAAATGCTTTCGACATAGAATGAGTAACCGGCATGAAATAACTCAGCTGCTTAAAAGCTGTGTTTTCTGTATTGACTTCATAACAAGGAAACATAATTTTCAATGCCACATTTCTCATAAACATCTTAAAATCACTAATAGTGTCACTGAGTGCTGCACTTTGTGATGGTATAAAATTAAGACCCTTCTCCAGTAACATAACCTCATCATATGTAAGTACCTTAGAGGAAATATTACATATTATTGTCTACCTGATGCCACATCTTCTTTGATGACTGATTGTTCTCTAAATTGGGCTGCAACTTTCGCTTCATTTGAACCCTGCTCCACGAGCAACTGTGAGTTCTCAACTGTTTTTGGCTAATCACCAGGAAATGTGGTAGATGTAAACAATGCCAGTTCATTGAGACTGATTACAATGATCCAATTTTTCAGATAATCAGTAAGGAGGGTAAAGGTGGTAGAGTCAATTGTTTATCCGAGAGAGTAGTGTACTTTGCACACTGTGTCCAATGCTTCATGTTTTACAGAGGCAAAATGGACAATGCTTTGAATAAAAGAATCTATTAACATGTATATAATATTCAACATGCTGCTAGTAAGAGTGCTGTTGCCAAACATTCTGGGACCTGTGTTGGTTTTACTGGTTTTGCATTTTCAGTTCTCAAGCAGGTGGATGCTTCAGCCTTTGTGGGTGATTGGCGTATTAAACTGCTGAACAGGAAATTGCATTGGCAGCTTTAGCTGGATGCTATACATCCACCAGACTTGAATGAAAACATTTTATTAATACAGTGCTGATTATTCCTGCTTGCCATCTGGGACTCCGGGATTCGTTTCTCTGATGTTGGGCAAAGTATTTTTATGAGTTTTTAAGCTCACTGTTTTACAACTTTATGCTTACAATTAATGAAGGAGTATTTGTAGATGTGTCTTTTTTACATAAAACAGCTACCATTGGTTGTTTTTAAAGGATGTGTTGAGTGAAAAATGTTATTTATAGGTCTGCATGACGTTGACTGACGGTTCTGATGATGTCAATTCATTAAGAAGAAAGTGCTTAACCATTCAGTGTTATGTTGAATAGTTTGTTCTTTTGACTAGTTTTACAATGTTTTTTGAAATAAACATGGAATTTAGGAGCCCTTGTGTTGGGACTGACTGCTTGATTCTGTTATTTCTTCTATTTCGTAACTAAGTAAAACATCAACACAGGAGCACTGTCTGGTTAAGTTCATAGGTACATACTAGGCTATTGATCTGTGAGGATATTAGAAGTCTAATCCTGCATTCAAGTTTTTAACCCTTGTAATTATAAGTACCAATAACACAGAATTGGGTAGAACATTTACATATATTACCCTATCCATAATGGACAAGAGTACTAAACAAGGGGTGAATTTGCAGTTCCCATCCATTCTTAGAGATTATTATTGAACAGAGCAATGGATATACTTTATATTTATGAAATCCAGAAGTCTCTGCACATGCTTCTTAGGGATTAACATAATGGCTAAGGTTTTCACCTCCTATAAGGTATAAGGTTCTATTCTTACCTCTGTCCAATGCCTAAAGTTTGCATGATTTCTCTGTGTCTCTGTGGGATTCCACCCACCTCCCCAAAACATACTGAGTGCTTCCACCTCAATTCCACACAAAAAGGTGCTTTTCTGGGGAAGAGTTGGAAATACTGATTTTTTTAGGCCGTGATGTGCAGTATCTTCTAGATAACTAAACATAAATCACAAACTGTGCAGTGTGTCTGGGCTAGCCACTTGATGGTGTAAAAAGCTCTAGGTGATTTTGTCACATTGACTAATGTTGCCAAAAATGGGTATTTGCTGGTGATAAGTGGATTGAGGGCTCAGCCTACTCTGACCTGTCTTTGTGACTCAATTGACTAGTGCATGCCACCATAAATTCCAGCAGGTCAGAGTCAATAAGCTATGGTATCCAATTGCCTAGCTTGGGTTACCTGGGACAGCTCCGTTGCATGACGGCTGGACATAGAACCAATCGACCTGCTAAACACAAACAAAATATTGCTACACTCAGTATAGTTTCACTGATAGGACACAGTTTGAAAGTGGATGACTTGATGGTAAGGAGGAGGATGGACATCTGGTGTACGCAGGAGATAAGATGGAAGGGCAGTGCAGCAAAGTCACTTGGCTTGGGATCCATAGTCAACTACACAGAGGGAGGAGAAATTAGAAATGGTGTTTGAATTCTCTTGAGGGAGATTCGTCAGATGACAGTGTGGGATTCGATTAGAATTAGTAGCAGCCTCATGGCAATTGGACTCCAATGTAAAGATAGAGCAGTTTTCATAATCTCTGGGAGTGGCCCACAGTACGGCTGTAATGGTGAGAAAAGGAGTGCATTCTGTCAGCAACTGCAGACTCTACTAGATAAAGCAGGACATATAAGTTGTTGTTGATAATGGTGGACCTGAATGCCCATATTGGGACAGACAGAACAGGATATGCGGACTGCCTGGGTCCACATGGGTGTGGCAACAGGAATAAAGAAGGAAAGAACATTCTAGACTTCTGTCTGGCAAATGGATTGATGGTGTCCAACACGTTTTATCAAAAGGGGCAGTCACAAGATCATATAGAAGAGTAGCCAACATGCAACTCAGGTAGACTTCCTCCTAATGTGGAAAGGGTATTAGGATAGAGTCTGTGATTGCAAAGTCATCCCCAGTGAAACAATCATCCCACAGCACATATGTGAGGACAATAGAACAGATATGTGGCTGAAGCCAGTATGGAAATAAAGAAAGCTGGTGGTAGAATGCAGAAGTACAAGAAGTTATCAAAAGAACAAAGGTATACAGGAAAAAGTAGATGATAGGAAAATATAGACCAGGCTAGGCTGGCTAACAAAGAAGCTAAGAGAGCAGATGCAATAGCAAAGAACAAGGTATCAGAGAAAGTCTACCAGCTTCTGGAAAGTGGCTCAACAGATGGGGTAGAAGAACTCTATCAGGTTGCATGGCAGAAACAGAAAGATAAAGAAGATAGCCATCAGACAACATTCATAAGGGATGCCAGAATCAACCTGCTCACAGTCCATAAGACATCAAAGTCATATGGAAGAAGTATTTCCAGCAGCTTTTGAATGAAGGAAATCCCTCAGAGGCTGAACTGTCCCACACGGAGCCTACAATGAAAGAGGAAGAAGAACCCAACCAAGAAGAAGTAAAAACAGTACTAAGGAAAATGAAGTCAGGGAAAGTGGCAGGCTCAGATATGGTCACAGCAGATATAATCAAGATGTTTGCTGGGTTAGGGTGAAAATTGCTCCATAGGTAATCATACCAGTATGCAGAGAAATGTGTAATCCAGAGGACTGAAGAATAAGGATTTTAGTGCCAGTGTTCAAGAACAAAGGGGACATTCACTACTGTGAGAAATATAGAGGTATCAAACAGCTATCACACTTCATAAAAATGATGGAGATGATGACTGAGAAATGAATATGAAGAGCAGTATAATGTAGGATTGTCGAGGAACAGTTTGGATACAGAGCAGAATGCAGCACAATTGATCCAACATTCGCAGTGAGAACAATAGCTGAGAAAAATTTCTAGATGAGGAAGGAGTTAAACTGGGTATTCCTAGACTTGGAAAGAGCACATGACAAGGTCTTAAGAGAGTTGATTTGGGCAGTCCTGCAATAATATGAGGTGTCAGAAACACTGGTAAACTTAGTGCAGGTTATGTACAAGGACCCAATGACACATGCATGAACAATGTACAGGTGCTTCACAGCAAATATGGTTTTGACAGCATGCATTGACTGAGGCTGTTCTTATAGCCAGCAGTTATGCAAAATTGTAGATTGTGGAGCTGTAAAACAAGATATAAATATGTCCTGCACTAAGACCTGAACCTTGAATAGTACTGTGTAATGTATTATAGGGTGTCCCCTGCAGCACTGCCTTGTGTTAACCTTTGCATTCCAGATCTTATTATTTCAAAGGATTAATACACAGTACACTGTCTGTCATGCATGAATCTCTAGCATGTATGCTCAATTGTCGCCTCAGTATTTGGTGACACTACACTTATATTACAAGGTCAGACTGTCTACTCAAGAGAGTATTAGGCATAATTCAGTCAAGCAGAAAACAACAGTTCTCGAATAGCTCAGCGTGATGAGAAATATCTCTGTCGTTCATTTTTGCACAACCAAACCATGGTTTGAATCCAGGGAGTGGTACTAAGATGTGTGAATATTTTCACTCAAGTAATCCTGAATATCTCTAAAAGCAGTCAGGTAGTGTTAACAGATATGTTCTTCACAGGTCTTACAGGTAAAAAAAAATGTTTGCTGTAGCTGTATGAAAGATATACTAATAAACCATGTACAACTGTTCCACTCTCCAACCCCGTGCCTGCAAATGACAACAGGATAGGTACAAACACCAGGCACTCTTCCCGGTAAATGTCTCTCAAGTGTCACGCTGTCATGGCTAATGGTCACTGCTGCCAATAATCTTGGATACAGATATGAATCCAGGTGAAGTATGCCAGTAGCACACTCACACAACATCAGTGCATTGTACACCTTCTTCGTCATATATGTAACCCTGACATGTACTAGTCTCCTCTAGTCATGTACCCAGAGTTGCCACAATTTGCCCCATACCATTCCAAGTTGACAGTTTAGCAGTTATGTATGTGCTACAGAAGCTATGGGCCATAGGTAGATGTAAAGTGAGGGCAGACGTGTAGAGTATTGAGCAGTACTGTTGTGAAAAATAGAAGCCAATACAGTTGTTAATGGACTTTTTTCCTCTCCCCCACCCCTTATCTGCATCAATAATTATTATTCATATACTACAGGTATGTTGTTCTTATAATCTAATGTTGGGACTTGTGTTCTGTTATTGTTGATATATTTAATTGGTTGCATGTTAACATACCTTGTTTAAATACCATTGTTGGTGGCCTGTTGCCGTAAATGTAACTTGCATGCTGTTACAATGCTGACTGTTATTCCATTAATGCATGTGTTCTGTCTGCTATGCAGTTGTTTTACTTCTATTGTTCTGGGTTAATTGGAACACCCATGCATGCTTTTATAATTAATCTTGAAATGTTTTGTTCATAACTACCTAATACATTTTGAAAAGCCTCAACATCATAGCACATTTGGGAAGATAGATCCCAGCGGCTCTGCCCGTCCCACCTCATCTGGCCACAGCACTGGGCCCCAGCACCTCTGAAACTCAACCTGGAGCTGCCTCCTCCACTGGTCCTGCACCACCCTTGGGTGGAACCACCTCAGGAGATGGAGCCCATCCCCTCTGGATGCGGGCATGGAGAAGAACCTGTCACTCACAAGAAGTTCCAAGGTATGATGCGCAGGGTCATCCAGACAGACTTGGATGAATGCCTGAGCAAGATCGGGGGCAGACTGGTGCACCTTGAGGGGCAGGCTACCCCTGTTGTCCAGCCCCCCAGCACAGCTACCTTCAGGGCCATGAAGGGGGCAGTGGTGATTGTTCATGGGTGGGGACCACAGTCCCACTGATTCCATCTGGGGGCTCATGGGCCTCTGATTCCCAACCACCCTCCCTGTCCATGGTGTTTACCCACCTCCTGTGTCATACACCACACCTGTCTGCTATCTTGTCTGTCTGGAAAAGCACCCTCTCCTACCCAACTTACCTCCCCAAATGTACCTACAACCTTTCTCCAACATCCCCCTCTCACCTTAAAAAAAGGGGGGCATCTGTCCCCTAAAAAAACATGTCCCATACATAGCTCTCCATTTCACCCAAAGTACACTGACATTAATCAAGTTAACCCTGAATTACTCAAGCAATGTATGTCACCCACACTCCTCCCTGTATGGTGTGAGGCACTAAATTCCAAATTGTCCACCTCATTCACAGCTGTTGCTGCAGAAACATGGAGTGCTATGGTCCTTTCCTACACCCATCCTACACATCCCTAGCTGCCTTTCACATTGTTTTTCCCCCTGCTTGCCCCAATTTCACCACTTTCCTATCACCCTTTCTTCTTAGGTTCATAGGTTGGAACTAAGCTATCGACCCTAGGACCTATACAAGCCTAGCCATAACAATTCCCTGGCTATTTCTTCCCACAGTATTTACTTCCCTGGACCCCTGCCTAGCAGGGTGACTAATGTGGTCCCTGGGGTGAATTTCCTATCTCCCATCCAATCATCAAGGTTCCTTTTGAAGAGGCCAAAGAGGCACTCTGCTTGACATGTATTGGCAGTCTGTTCCAGAGTCTGGGGAGTCTCTGTGTCAGGAACCTATCCCTCCAGCATGTTTTGTTCATTGGGATAACAAACTTCAGATCCCTGGAGCGTCTGTCTCTGAGGGATTCGGATTTCTTTAAGTGTAGCATGTCCAACAGCTCTGGATTTGACATGGCCTTCTATGTTAAGCAGAGATAGCCTCTGAGTAGACGATATGTGACAGAGTATAGCTAAAGTTCTTTTAGATGGCCAGCATAGGGCATCTGCTTTAGGCCTGTGATTCTTTTAATGAGGTATTTCTGTGGCCTTTCCAGTTGTTGCAGATGTCTTGAGAGGTACATACCAAACAGGGCATTGTATTCTATAACTGGTCTAATGAGGGATGAGTACAGTGGGACAATGACCTCCTTTTTCTGGATAAAATGCCCTTAGTGATAAGGTGTGCCACATAGAAAGATTTCCTGACTGCTGTGGTGATGTGGTTATCAAAGATGAGACCACTGTCCACCTGTGCCCCTAAGTTTCTTATCACATTTTCATGGTTTAGTGTACTGCCACCTATGTGGTAATTCATGGGTACATGTTTTTTCCCAAAGGGGATAACTATACATTTCTTGACATTGAGCTTGAGACCATGGCTCTGGCACCAATCATATGTTTCTGTAAGGCCCTTTTGTAGAATATCCACATAATTTGGGGATTCAGTAATGGCTCCCAGTTTGCAGTCATCTGTGAACTTTGTTAGCCAGAGTCCTTTAGTGCTGGCCTGTACTTCAGAGAAGTAGATGCCAAACAAGAGCGGTCCCAGGACTGAACCATGAGGTACTCTACTTGTCACTTGTCCGGAGCTGGATTTGGAGTTGGCTATTTTTACAGTGTGGGTTCTGTCAGTAAAGCAGTTGGCAACCCATCGAGTGATGTAGGGATTAATGCCCAGCTTAGTAAGTTTATCTATGATTCCAGAGTGGGGGATGGTGTTGAAGGCCTTGGTGAGGTCCAGATAGGCTGTATGGACAATCTTACCCTTGTCCACAGCTCTGCAGACTGATTCAAAGAAGTCATTCAGGTTCAGGAGACAAGATTAGCCTTTCAGGAACCCAAACTGCATTGGGTCCAGTGTTTGAAGGTTGCCATTGTCTTTGCTTATAAGTTCCATGATAATACGTTCCATGGCCTTGCAGATCAGGCTCGTCAGACTGATGGAGCAGTAGTTCCTGGGATCCAAGATGGATCTCCTCTTGAGGAGTAGGATAACTGTAGCTGTGAGCCACTCAGTGGGCATGAAGCCTTAGGTGATGCTATGATTAAACATGACACTTAGGTGAGGTGCCAGTTCATTTTGTAGTTTTTGTTGTGTACAGCCTGGGATGTCGTCTGGTCCCATGGATGCTGTATTATTAGCTTTAGAGAGTGCGCTTTTTACCTGTGTGGCCGTTATTACTGGAATTTGGCAATCTTTTGGTATTGAGATGGGCTCTTTAGTGGGTGAGGGGGGGGTGACGTTTGCACTGAATCAATCTGCCAGGATATTGGCAATATCCTTGGGATCAGTATATTTAATGCCATTCTGTTGTAGCTCAGAGCAGATCTGAGCATTGCCATTTAGATTCCTGACATAGCTATAGAATGCCTTGTGGTTGTGTTTGGAATATTTGGCAATATTATTTTTGCAACTAGCTTTGGAGGATTTTATGAGGGATCTTAGCTTCTTACTGAGGCTGGTAAGGGAGCTTTTTGCATCCTGGGATTTTTCTCTTTTCTGCAACAGTTTCTTCCTTTTGTTGTAAAGTTTGTTTATGGCAAGGGACCACCAGATTGGCTTCCTTTTTTTGGAGGAGAGCATCTTGGTTCTATTGGGGATGGCACGATTCATGCACGAGTGGATGTGCTCATGCAGTGCCTTAGTGTAGGATTCAGCAGTCGAACTTTCAGTTCCCGTCTGTATGTGTGTCATGAGGTTTGTCAATTCTGACTTAAGTAGCATGAAGTTGGCTTTGGAGAAGTTTTTTTACAGAGGTTTTCTTACTGGGGGGTGGGCGTGGGATGTGGCTGTCAAGGGTGATTAGCTTATGGTCAGACCTGACCAACGGGGGGTAGACCATAGGTGTGGAGCATCGATTTCCCATCTTGGTAATGACCAGGTCTAGGATATTGGAGCCCCTGGTGGGACTAAGGATTAGTTGATCCAGGGCATTGGAATTTATGAATTCCAAGAACCGTGGGGCAAAGGTGTTGGTACACGAGTAGTTTTCCCAGTTAATGACAGGGTAGTTGAAATCACCCAGTATTAGGGTGTTTGGTTGTATCTTAATATTTTCCAGTATATTTAGAAAAGTGTAGTGATAATCTTGGGCCATGGTGGGGGATCTGTAGCAAGCTACAATTTGGATTACAGTCTTACCTAGTGTTACTTGCACCTGGAGAATTTCAGAAGCATTGTGTTGGGCAACTACCCTGGTGTTGTGAATATCCTTGGTGAATATGGACACTCCTCCACCTTTAGTGTTTCAGTCCTGGTTTGGTGGCCGAAAAGTGTGGTAAGAGTTGTAGCCTGGTATTGCAGGGGTGCTCTCTGGAGCCTTGAACCAGGTCTCAGTTACTGCACAGATATCGATGTTCTCCATTTTTAGGAGTGCCTCAAGAGAGTGCATTTTAAGGATTAGACTTCCAGCATTGAGTAGCATTACCTTCAGATTTTGCATGCTTGTACCTGTTACTGTGGTGGTTTTGTCCTTTGAACTTTGCCTAAAAAGGCACTATAGTGGTGGCAAGAGCTTTAGCCAGTAACCTGAATCCCAGGGGTGACAGGTGCAGACCATCTCTGGCAAAGCATCATGGTCTATCAATCATATCATCCCAGGTAGACAGATACTGGATCCCCTTTGAATGACACCAGAAGCTTAGCCAATTGTTGAACTCAATCATTTTGTCCTTATACTGTGGTATCATTCTGGGCGAAGGCAGGATGCTAGTCAGAGCTAAGGTCATACCTGCCTGGGCCACATGATCCAAGAGCTCTTTCATGTCCCTTTTCATGTAGTCCAGGGAGGTACATCTCAAGTCATTCACTCCAATATGGACAATGACAGAGTTATATTTGTACTTGTTGTGGAGTGACTTGAGTGCATGCATTATGTGCTGGATCCTGGCACCCGATAGGCAGCTGACTGTAATTTTCTCCTTGTTCAGCCTGGTGAGTGGGACATCAGTGTGCCTGACTATAGAGTCACCTATGACTAAAGAGTTGGGTACCTGGTCTTGCCTTAGGGGCTGTTGTTGGGTGGCACACTGGTGTGATCTTTTCTGTTTTTGAAATTAGCATGGGTTTAAAAGGGAATAAGCAGAGCTAAGTGGAGCTAAGCCTGACTAAGCACCTCCTGGCACCACTTAGCTTCAAGTAAAACCACTTAAAACTGCTTTAACCACTCGAACTCATTCAGCCTGTGTTTTGCCCAGGAACAAAATAATCAACACCGCCAGCTCTCAAACACAGGACCTTGTGCATTACTATCAGAATAACACACTACTACACCAGAAAAGCTACTGAAGTTTGTAATGCTTTTGCAAACATATCATGCATTACAGTCATGTAATATTAGGGAAAGAACATAGTACTACCAAGTCTCAAACCCAGGACCCTGTGTATTAGGGTGAGAGCACCATACTATTACACCATATGAGCTGTGGGAATTTGTGGTGCTTTTTCAAACATATCATGCATTACAGTCATTTAGCACTAGGGAAAACATATATCACTGCAAATTCTTGAATCCTGGACGTTCTACACTAGAGTCAGAGCAATGTACCACTATGTCAAATCAGCTCTGGTAATCTATTTATGCACATACTTTTCAACCTCTTAGTGCAAGAAACTGAATTAACACTGACAAAATGGGGGACAGAGGCCCAACAATAGGCTCATATTTTACATAGTGCAGTTACACATACCAGAAAGTTGCTAGAGTGACATGGTTTGTTTTAACATACATTTTCTGAAGGATTCAAAGTGTGTAACTCAAACCTCTGTCATTATTTAGAGCCATCAGATCTCAGATTATTTCAGTTATATGCCAGAAAACAACACATATTCTGAGAAACAGATCAAATATATGAGCAAAAGCTCTGGACATTCTGTGAAAATATGTAAAGTTTTTCATATGCTGATGCATTTATAAAGTTATCAGGAAGTACAGGGATATACCTTTAGGGCAAAAAAAATCAATGCCAACTTATGAACACAGATCCATTTGAACTGTGGTCAGGGCAACATACCAGTAGGCCAACTGACCTCTTGAGTACAGCAACTGGGTTATAAGAACACATCCTGATAGGCAGTCACAGAATACTCTGACATATGGTGGCCAAAATCACAGTGTACTTGGGCCTCTGGCACAGACACAGAACCAGTATGCAGAACAATAAATGCTGCAAGTATCACATGTGACTGTACAGATTTCCACAGAATGGCCTGCTCCTCATAACATTTGTGGTAGTCTTCTAAATCACTGGGATGATATCAGGATGGACGTCACTAAATAGTAATGCACATTTGAGTGTCAGACTTCAAATCCCTCAGAAACTGAATGTCAAAACAAAAACTGTTACTTTAGCAATTCTCTAAGGTTATGACACCAATATTTCGAATCCCTCCCTATTTGTTGACCTTTGTCCACTCATTTTGTTGTGCTGTGTCCACATTTCCTGTGCTAACAGGTTGAGAGATATGCAGACATAGCATGAAAAACTGTGGACAGAACACATCAATCCAAACAGTGGACAGTATTTCCATCCACCCTCTGTGATGCTGTAGTTCCCACACCTCCATAATATCCTCCTCACAGGCCAGGAAATTGGGCAAGGCCTGCATGAAGGTCTTAATTATAGCACTATGTTGCCATGACATTGGCTAATAAGAAGGGAACCCAGCTGTTCTGGATGCAATTAGCAAATGGTAGCAACAGATTGGTGCACAGGTCATCACCTCTTCATGAGCATTACCTACAAAAAGCAAGCTGATGTCCATGCTAAACAGGTCTGATACATTCATCAAGAAGACAGACTGTGACTATTCATAACACCTTTTGTGGATTTATTCTGAACAAGGGGGACAGCACTATTGCAGGTATGTCAAACAATTAAGTATGTAATGGAATGTAGATGGGGGGGGGTGCAGTCATGGGAAATAGGAATTTAAACAGTAGCTCTCAACAGCACTTTTGGGACTGTCATGTTGCATGTTATTCTGCTGCCTAGCACCTACAGCCATGCCTGATGGCTATGTCTGCAGAGTACCTCTAAACTGTACAGGGTTTTGCAGACTGTCCTGGTATTTGCCTCACAATTTTGCCCATGTTTTCCATAAAAGTTTGTTTTTCTGGTAAATTAGTGGCAAATCATAAAGGACTGCAGTCAGAAAGTAATGACATCTGGTACTGCAGATGTCAGAGACCTGTGAGTAGTTCACCCAACACCACATTATGCACCACTCTCTCTTATTGAGTACCTCGGATGTTCCTGGAATGTCCACATGCACCTTCTGTACCATTCACCTATTTGCCAGATGAAGGCTGGATGACCTGGTACTGTACCTTTGCCCATTGAGAGCACTAAGCAGCCAATGGCAGTGATGTGTGTGGACACATAACAACACAGTATGTCACAGCCACAGCAGTCAGGATATTTCTGGTAGTCCTGCTACCATCTCAGGTTACTATGCTATGAGCCATGAGCAGTCATATGCCTAGGTCACAAGTTAGCCCATGTGTATGCAAGGCAGCAGCTGATGTCCCCATCCAAAAGGGGCACAGGTGGTATCCCAAGGGTATATGTGCTGTTAACCATCCATTTCACCAGGTTATACCTGAAAGGTGTTGGTAGCAACCCTGCCTGATGTGCACATGGTGCCCATTCCACTGCAGGGTGAGTGTGTGTGACACACATGTGAGCTGCCAACAAGGTCAGTCCAGGTCACTTTCCAGATTGTGTGTGTGTGTGTGTGTGTGTGTGTGTGTGTGTGTGTGTGTGTGTGTGTGTGTTTATGTGTGTTTATGTGTGTGTTGACACAGTGAAGCATGACCTGCACTCGTGCAGTCAGCAATCCCAACAATGTGGAGATCATGATTCCTCGCATGCCACAGTGAGGTCACTCCTGAGAAGTATGTATGACACTGGGTAGAAGGTTGGCCTTGTAGTCTATAGGTGTACGGTAGATGTTTGATGGCCTGGTATTCCCTGGTGGGGAACCTCTGTGATGCCCCCAGCTGCTGCATGTGCTGTGTGATGTGACTGATGAATGGTGGATTTTGCACATTAATAGTGGTGGGAACATGACACATCAGGATAAGGGAGGCAACACATGCTGTAATGGTGACATGTTCACAGTACTCACACACATACTGTACTGATAGATCGTAGGGGTATAATGTCAGTTTTAGCATAGAATAGTACTAGCAAATGTGGATGTGTATGGACTGTACACGAAGGTAGGCCATGTATACGGTTCTGTGATGTGTTCCCCTGTTCATGTCTTCCAGGTGGGATGTATTGTAGATGTCAACCACCATACACAAAGGCCAAGACTGTGGCAATCTTGGAATCCCTGAGATTACATCCCAGCGTACTGTTGGGCAGAAGCTGGCAACACATGCAGCAATGAACAGCCCCATGGGTAGAACTGGTGGGGACCATCAACAACATTGGACACTACAGCAGGGGCTATGATCAGGTCTGACACCATGTCACAGACTTCATACACAATGCACAGCAAAGGGCTACAGCTGTGCCCAGGGACTGTGCTGGTACTGGTGGAGGGCCTGATACAGAAGCACCACTGAAACCAACAGATGAGTTCCTCACCAACGTTGGTGGAGCCACCGCCTCCCAGGTACACATCCTCACATTTGTCATGGAGGTTGGTGCCAAAGAGTCAACAGCTGAAGAGCTTACATGTAAGGCCACAGTGGTCATCACTTCAATACTGTACATTCATACTGCAGCCTTTGCATGCCTGGATGCATATGTCAGTGAAACTGCATTTGTGGGTGGGGTTTTGTAATGCACACAAGTGCACACCTATTGTGAATGTCAGTGATTTGTGTAGTATCACAGCTTGTACTGTGCATGTTCATAAATGCACATTTTATCCTGTACCAATGCCATATATGTGCATGTTGAGGACATGGCTGACCTGTGTGGGAGTTAACATAGACTTTACAGATTCAGCAGATGTCTGCATAGGTGCAGAGCAGACTGGCCATGCTAATTTATTGTTTTACTGACTGAGGAATATTCAGAGGTAATGCCCACCTTTTGGCTGGATGTGGTCCCTTCACTTATGTGGTGAACCACATGCAAGCAATTCCTGACAACTGCCAATACTTGGTGCCTGAATGCAACTATGTTGCCATCCTTGGTACCCAGGACTGTCAGCGCAGCCTGTGTATTTAAGGGTTGGTGGTGATGTGGGATATAGTGGAGACGTGCTTTCTGTAGGGCATGCTGACACTGTTGTCTGCATACAACTTGAGGCTGGGACCTTGAGAGCATTCTATACCCACTGTATGTCTCATTGCACTGTGTTAACAGCAGTTTGTGGTTCAATGACAGAATGCAAAATACTTACAGTTCACACATCCTTAGGCTGTACCTACATATACAGGTGGAGCCAATTAGCATTCATGCCTATATATTGTGGGTTATTGGGAGCACCAGGTAGTCACAGGCCCTTATGACCCCCAGAGATGAGAGTGTAGTCCATGTTAATACATGTCAGCACCCAGAGCCCCTGTCCAGCAGGGACACAGGTGGAATCACTAGACTGTATTTTCTGTTTCCCAGACACATATACAGGGAGCCCTTCACAAAGGGTATCGAGGTACTTGGTTTATGTAGACAGGGAGTGTATTCCACAGATGGGGGAGTCTGTAGGATACGTATCTGTCACACCAACAAGCCCTATTGATATCAGAGACCAGGTTGATACTGTGCTTACAGGTTGATCAAGTGGGCCTTGACTTTAAGATGTGCAACACTCCCATCGGGGCAGGGTCTGGATTGTTTTGTATGCCAGACAAAGGTCAAATGTCTGTATGGAACTGAGTAGAGGGACAGTACTTTTAGCCTGTCTCTGTAGGGTAGGTGTTTGAGGTCCTGGATTCTGCCGGTGAGGAACCTCTTGTGGTCTCTCCAGCTGCTGCATGTGCTTTGTGAGGTACATGCTGAATGGGGCGTTGTACAAAATAATTGGCTTTATAGGATTACAATAAATGGACCTTATGACCTCTTTGTCCCTGGATGAGATACCCTTACTTTTGAGTTGGCCCATCTATGAAGCTTTCTGTACAACAGAGGCTACATGGTGCTCAGAATTCAGGTTGCTATCAACCTGTGTGGCCAAATGCCTCAATACTGATTGTGTATGTAGGACACTGTTGTTAATGTGATAATATGTGTGGACATCAGTCTCTCCAAAGGGGATGATGATGCATCTGCAGGCATTCAGCTTGTGGCCATGTTTCTGGCAGCAGTCATTTGTTTTGGTGAGACCCTGTTAATGGACGTCCGCATCACTTTGGGTATTGATGACTGCTCCATGCTTGCAGTCATCTGCTAACTTGGTCAGCCATAGGCCAGTGTTTTTGGCCTGCCCATATACCAGAGGCCCCAAGACAGATTCCTGGGGTATGCCACTCATTACAGGTGTACTGCTTGAGTTGGCTACCCCTATTATGATCATGTGGGTTCTATCAATGAACCAGTTTGCTACCCATCTGATAACATATGGATTGATGCCTAGTTGACAGAGTTCATGTACTATGGCCAGGTAGGGAATACTGCGTAAGACTTTGGTCAAGTCAAGGTGGCTGGTGTGCACCATCTTTCCCTCATCCATGGCCTTATGGGGTGTCTCAGGAAAGTCAACCAGATTTCACTGAATACCTCCCCTTGAGAAAGGCAGACTATGTGAGGTTGAATATTTGGAGTTTGCCAATGTCCCTGTTAATGAGGTCCATGGTAATCCACTGCATGGCTTTGCAGATCAGGCTAATTAGGCTGATGAGTCTTTAATTTCCTGGATCAGTGAACACTCTACCTTTGTGTAAAGGGATGACAGTGGCTGTCTGCCACTTGTCTGTGACAAAGGCTTTGGGTGAGTAGGGTGCATAATGGTGCTGCCAGTTCATGCCCTAGTTCATGTAGGTTGCAGCCTGGGATGTATTCAGATCCCATGAAGGCTGTCTTCTTTGCTTTGAGAGGGCAGTGATGCCCTGTTCCCTATTGATAAGGTTTGGGTGGTCAAGTACTGGGGATTTCCTACTTTACTGATGGGGGAGGCAGAGGGGAGACATTTCCACTGAAACTGTCTGCCAGTAGATTAGCTATATCTACAGCATTTGTGTATGTAGTGTCCTTGACCAGCAGTTATGCACAGATCTGAGAGCTTCCTTTGGGAATACAGACATATGTGGAGGAAGGCCTTATGATTGCTTGTCTTAGATGTGGACAAATTGGACTCAGAGTTGTCTTTAGAGAGTTTCACTGGTGCTCTTATTTGTTTGTTCAGGCTAAGGGGTGATAGCTTCCAAATGTGCACCTGCTCCTTCTTGGTCCTGGACAGCAATGTTATCCTTTTTTTATATAGTTCCTTATTTGCAGATGTTTCCCGACAGGTTTACTCTCCCTTGTGGACAATGATGTTGTCCTGTCAGGTATTCCTGATTCCATGCATCTCTCTATATATATGCTGGTATAGTACTTTTGTGTACATTTGGACATTGGTACCTGTTCCTTCAGTGGGGTAGGGGGATGTTCAGCCATTTATACCATCCCTCTGGTGGTTGTGATCAGCTTCGGAGACATTTTCAATTTACCATGGCTGGGGGGGGGGGGGGTCAGGAGAGATGGTGATATGGAACATGACCACTTTGTTGTCAGATCTTGCCAGGGAGGATTACACTGTAAGGGTGCAGTAGTGGTTAATCATGTTGGTTCCTGCCAAGTCCCACATATGTATCACATCTTGTGGGGGTATCAAGTAGCTGTCCTAAGGATTTAGCATTGATAAGATGGAGGAATCTCTGTGCATGTCTGTACTGGCATTATTGGTTTTCCAATCAGTGGTTGGGTAATATAAATCAGCCAAGATCAGGGTAAAGGGTTGAGTCTTGATAGATTTGTAGAGGGCCAGATATGTGGGGTGGGTATCCTGAGTCATATATGTTGGCCTGTAGCTACCTATAATTTGCATAGGGATCTTGTCAACGGTTAACTGCAGTTGGAGTGTCTCATGTGTGCCATACTGTTTGACCAGCCTGGAGGTGTATGTTTGTTTAATATATATTTACACTCCATCTCCTTTGGCTTTGCTGCCTACATTTTGGAGACTGGCTGTGTGATAGGATGAGTGATCAGGTAAGGATGGGTTGCCCTCTGCAACTGTGGCCCAGGTTTCTGTGAGTGCACAAATGTCACCATCTTCCAGGCTTATGAATGCTTGCAATAAGTACATTTTCCTGTTTAAACTCCTAGCATTTAGCGACATGGCCTTTAATTTATGTTTTGTTGAGTGTTTTATGTTGGTAGTATGGACCCCATGACTTTCCCTAAAAAGGCACTATGGGGGGAGGCAAGGGCCTTTGCCAGAGGCCTGAAGGCCAAGTGAGACATATGCAGGCCATCTCTAGCAAAGCAGCGTGGTCTGTTGATCATATGCTTCGAGGCTGCCAGGCAGTGGATCCCCCTGGGATGACACCAGTAAGTAAGCAAATTGTTGCTGACAATCATTTTCTGTTTGTATTGAGCCATCATTCTGGGTGACAGTAGAATGCTGCTTAAGGCAAGGGACATACCTGCATGGGACACATATTCAGCAAGCTGAATAATGTCTGTCTTCCTATAGTCCAGAGAGGTACATCTGGCATCGTTCACACCGCCATGTACTAGGACAGAGTCATAATAGTACCAGTTGTGGACTGACTTGAGTGCATGTGTGATATGGTGGATTCTGGCACCTGACAAACAAGTAAGCATGACTTTCTCGTTATCCAGCCTGGTGAGGGAGTCTCCTATGAGTAATATGTTGGGTTTATGGTAAGGTCTTAGTAGTTGTTAGACACTGGTGTGTGGACTATATATTTGGTCTGTGGTGTGTATGTTTGTGGAGTTCTCACGTGTTTTTGCCACTGAGGTGTCCTTTGTTTGGGTTTTTGTTTTGTTGACGACCTCCACTTACATGAGTGTGTGTTGTGTAGTTGTGGGTGATGTTTACTGACCCCATACACTGCAGGGCACCTATGTTATTGCACAATTTGTTCTGGTGTGCACATTCTCTATTTGTCTGGCCAGTGGTTCCCCTTCCCCTTATGTGTGTCTCTTTGTCCTTCTGTAGTCCAGTCAAAGGCTTTGTCCATAATGGCTGCTGTTATGTATTTGTATTTCTGGTGTGAGCGGGGTAGATGCTGTAACATCACACACAGGGTTATGGACTTCACACCTCTGAGTGTACCTATTTAACAGGTTGTCTATCATTGCACCACTACATCTACTGTGGTCTTCAGACAATTTGTGTTGCTATGTTATTATGAGGCTACATGTTGGCCCCAGCTGTCAAACCATCACAGACTGACATATGGACAGGCCCATATATGACAGTCAGACACAGGCCCACATATGGGAACTGGTTGTTAATAATGCTCTGCCAAACATAGACAGTTGGGAGACCGGTTTGGTATTTGCTTGCTTTTTCTTATGGGTATGACGTCTGCTTCTCCACAGTCTGCCATTGATGTTTAGACATGAATCTTTCTTGTTTTGCAAATAGTTTGGCAGGCAAGTGCGATGTTAGAGCAAGCAGAACAAATATACGAGGCATACTTGTGGTCTTTCTGTGACAGCCTGTCATTCCAGAGGTATGGATGGTGGCCAGTGACTTGTTGTCAGTGCTGACACAGTAAGGTGGCCCCCATTTATAACCTGGCAGTAAGCACTGACTTTCAGGTACCTGCTGTCCTGCTAGGCACCATAACTGTCAACCTCTTAGAGCCAGAAATCTGGACAAAGCCATAAATAATTGGGGGACAAAGGCCCAAAAATAGGAACACTTTTTAAATATTGCCCTTACAAGCTTAGAAAGTTGTTACAATAACAGGTTTTGCATTATCATGCATTTTTCTAAAGGGTATGAATGTCTGAAACTAAAATCTGTCATTATTGTCTGACTTTAGTCTTTAATAATTTGCCAGTGATTTGCCCGAAAACTGCAATTTCATGAAAAAGAGACCAAAAATATGATGCAAAAATCTGGACATTCTGAAATAAATCTGTACAGTTGAGAGGTATGCTAGGCACTGTGTAGGTTACTCTGAGCTGTGTACTATCCATATGTGTGGCCCCTGTCCCTGACCTGTCCAGCTTTCCTGCAGTAATGGATATTGACTTCTGGACAGTGTGTACAACTCCTACTGTAGGTGTAGCTGACATGCAAGATAGTTGGCACAGAAAGTCTTGGAACATGGACCTGTCAACCACAATACTGTACCTAGGCCACTAAGCCACAACAGCCAAGAGTAAGTGCTGCCCTCTTCCTGACAGTATTAACCATGCATATACATAGCTCATTGACTCCTGCATATTGTGGACATGCAACAAGTTATCAAGTTGATTGGGGCAGCCCTAGGAATGCGTATTCTACTGCTATTACCCTAAAAACATAAATGTTACTGAATTTCAATTGGAACACAGGTGTGTTGGAGGGGGGCATACCTGTCAACTGTACACATTTGTACAGACTGTGCAGATGTTGGCTTTACATTTTGGTTCCATCTGTCATAGTGTTGTGCCTGTCTTGGAGAATCCTGGCATATCACTAAAGACCAAAGTTTAGAATGTAATGGCAGACATTTGAGTTTCAGACATCTTACCCTTCAGTGACTTAAGGCAACTGCAAGCCCTGCTGTGATATCACTGTGTAAGTCTGTAAGAGGAATATTTCATCATTGTTCCTATTTGTGGGCCTTTGCCAGACATTTCTTTATGGTTTTCTATGGCTGACTTGCTGGGAGAGGCTGAGGGTATGTAATGGACCCAACATTGACATCCATACATGTGACCTATGACGTTCCAGTTTCTTAGTCCCCCACATACACTGCAGTGAGTTTTGTCACCTAGGGGAGTACTGCATACTCTGGGAAAGCCAGTATTAGGCAGACATTTCCTGCTGTCCCACATAACTGTCAGTTGTCTGCTGCTATCTCGATAGGCCACCCCATTCCTTTGCATACATGCAGCGATACCTTAGATATGCTACCAAAGCATACTACTCCATTTATTTATTGTTAAGAAGAGTGACTTACCTTGTACCTGTGTCATTTGTGAGGATGGTGCTTGAGGGCTGACCCTGTCAGATGCACGTAGTACACAGCCTATACATGGTAAGGTACAGGTAGTGTGATTTGTGTGGCATCCATTTTACTGTGTGTGTGTGAGTTGGAGAGAGGTGTCAGTCCCTTGGTCCCTAGGGTGTTGGTTTATGTGTTATGCGTTACCTCTTTGCCAAGGCCAGGACATACTGGGCATATCTACATCTGCCTACAGGGGCAGGCTCAGGGGGTTCCTCCTCTGAGTCCCCCTGTGCCTGTGGGGACCTTGGCAATGGTGGGGGGCCGTGTGCCCCTTCCCTGTGATGTTCCTGCTGCAGCTGTTTCCTTAGAATCATGTTGTATAGCATGGCACATACTATGAACATGTGTTTACATTTGACTGGGGGGTACTGCAGGGTTCCACTAGATATGTCAAAGCAGCAGAACCATGACTTGAGCAGCCCAAACACAGGCTCTACAATGTTCCTAGTTTGTGCGTGTGCCTCATTATGGCGTTCTTCAGTGGGTGTGTGTGTGTATTTCTGATGGGTGTCATCATCCACAGTTCCAGTGCATAGCCAGCATTCCCCACGAGATGGCCATATGGGATGTCCCCCCCTGGCAAATGCCTGGTACAGCTGTGAGGCATGCCAGATGTGGAAGTCATGAAAACTGCCAGGGCTGCCAGCACACACATTCATGATAATGCCCTGGGCATTGCACATGACCTGACAGTTGATGGAGTGATAGCTCTTTTGCAGTTGACATAGACTCTTCCATCTTCACTGGGTGGTGCTTTGATGTGAACATGAGTGCAGTCTATGGCACCCAGTACCTCTGGGTAATGTGCTACAAGGTGGAAGAGACACATAATGCTGGTCCTCTCCTTAGGGGTGTTGGGGAAATTAATGTGCACACTGGCATGTCTTAGCGTGACATCCAGGAAATGGTGGAGTACCCTGGATGCAGATGCCTGTGTGACCCCCATGAAGTC
The DNA here is from genome assembly GCF_019279795.1 of Protopterus annectens. Lineage (NCBI taxonomy): Eukaryota > Metazoa > Chordata > Ceratodontiformes > Protopteridae > Protopterus > Protopterus annectens. Next base: position 641,998,978 of record NC_056751.1, on the reverse strand, counting down.
CCCAGTAGGTCTTTGGAAAGTACCTGTAACTAGTATTCTTAAGGCTACCCATACTTCAGTTTCAACTGGGATGGGTTCCTCTCTGTTGGCTCTGTGTCTGAGGTGAGGCCAGCAGAGCTCAGTGAGTTGCTGTAGTATGTCCCTGTCCACCCTGTAGCACTCTAGTATCTCCATCTCATGTAACCCCTGAAAAGCTACCCTGAGTCTGAACACTCTACTCCTCCTCAGTCTGGGCATGTTCATCATCCTCATCACTGCCCTCAGTCTGTAGCATGTACCAAAGCAGCAACCCCTATCATTTTGTCAGTTAAAATTCCCGTGTGTACTCCAATGGTGCAGAGTTTGTGGAAAAAACAGACTGAAGGGTGTTTGCATAATTTATACTGGTGTGCTGCAGATGCAGCCTGTGTGATTGGCTGACCATGATACATTTCACCTGCTAGCTATATAAAGGGGTTTGAATGGGCCATTGTGAGTGTCAGAGGCCTTATTAGTTATTTGTAGTTGATTGCCTTTATTCTGTTATTTTCCTTTTTTTTCACATTTCCGTCCCTTTTAAGCCCCGCGGCGCACCGTGCAAACTGTTTCAGCTAGTGTAAACATTGCTGAGCAGAAAGGGCCCTCCCTTTCTTGAGCCAGATAAGCACAGCTAAGCAGCCCCAGACACACACCTTTGCTTAGCTGTGCTTAGCTGACCACAAATAGAAGCCACAGATCTCCAATTTGCTTAAACCAAGCATAACACACCCCCTTTTCATGTCAGCTGCTTCTTCTGCTTACACCACCACATTATAGCTCCTACACAGTTAGGTACCCATGGACACAGTCTCCCATTTTTCTATTCAATAAATTTAGCTCATTTTGATACCCCTACTTGCTTTTTCCCTAGTTACACCACTACACTGGAGCCTATCTCTTTAAGAACCACTGTTACTTGTCATTGTTATGAGTCTGCATGCTGCCCAGTATAATGGCAAAATTAATGTTTCACATTTAATTGCCTTTTTACTCATTTTTTAAAATGATCTGCATGATCGCGTTTGTGCACCACTGCACTCCGCTTAAACAGCCGAAATCTTCCAAAAAAAAAAAACTTTTCATTTTTACAAATTTTCAACACTTTGGCATGCCAATGGCCATAGTTTTGGCCATTGGCATGCCTAATGAACATAATACATGCTTTACTTTGAGTTGTCATGCCCGTTTTTATTTTTGCAGTAATGTATACGGTTGCTAACTGCATACATTTCTGCTGTGGACACGGCTCCAACACGTATGCCTGTCTGCTTCCTGGATTGCAAATTCACCTCATTTGCATGATTTTCACAAGCAAATGGGGTGATTTGCATTATTCCGTCACGTCCATGCCAGAATAGTGCTGGGAGGCTCTTTATAGGTTCATAGGTTCATAGGTTCATACTAGGCTATCTGCCCGAGGGCATTTACAAGCCTAGCCCATCGTTTTGTGGCTTACGCCACCCCTTTAGTATGGGGAACTATACCCATTATTTTGCTGTGCCTCTGTCGAGCAGTGACACTGAGGTAATCCCTGGGGTATATCTGCGATCTCCCATCCATTGGTCAAGATTTCTCTTGAACAAGGCCAGCGAGGTGCTCTGCCTCACATGTACCGGGATTTTGTTCCACAGCATAGGGAGTCTTTGGGTGATGAATCTATCCCTCCAGCACGTCCTATTAATAGCCGTGTCGAGGTTTAAGTCTCCCGCCCTTGTGGCTCTGATGGATCTAGATTTTTGAGGTGAAGCATATTCATCAAATCTGGGTTTGACATGGCCTTGTATGTTAGGCAAAGGTCACCTCTGGGCAAGCAGTAAGCGACTGAATAGAGCTGGAGTTCTTTCAGTCGGGCAGCATAGGACAGATTTTTGAGACCCTTTATCCTTTTGGTGAGGAACTTTTGTGGCCTCTCCAGCTGCTGCAAGTGTCGGGTCAGATACATTCCGAATGGGGCATTGTACTCAATCATTGGTCTGATGAGTGATGAGTAAAGGGAGACCATGACCTCCCTTGATCTAGATGAGAATCCCTTCATGATAAGGTGGGCAATGTAGAAGGTCTTCCTGACTACTTTAGCTACATGGGTGTCGAATGACAGACTACTATCAACCTGGGTCCCCAGGTCCCTGATAACTTCTTCTGTGCTCAGTGGATTGCCACCTATTTGGTAGCTAGGGGTAACCTTGTTTTTCCCGAAGGGTATGACTATGCATTTTTTGGCATTTAACTTTAGGCCGTGGCTCTGGCACCAGTTATCCATTTCTGTGAGACCCTTCTGAAGGATATCTGTGTCAGATGTGTTTTCTAATATGGCGCCCAGTTTGCAGTCATCTGCAAACTTTGTCAGCCATAACCCTCCTGTGTTTGCTTGTACTTGGAAAAGTAGATGCCAAACAAGAGTGGGCCCAGGACTGAGCCCTGTGGGACACCACTTGTGACAGGCTTTGAGTCTGACATGGCGCCAGCAACTCTGACCCTGTGGGTTCTGTCACTCAGCCAGTTTGCAACCCATCTTGTGATGTATGGGTTAACATTTAAGCTGATGAGTTTTTCAATGATACCCGAGTGGGGTATTGTATCGAAGGCCTTAGCCAGATCGAGGTAGGCTGTATGGACTGCCTTTCCCTCATCAATGGCTTTGGTGACTATTTCCAACAAGTCAACCAAGTTTAAAAGGCATGATCTGCCTTTGACAAAGCCAAACTGGGTTGGATCCAAAGTCTGCAAATTCCCTATGTCTTTATTTATGAGGTCCATTATGATCCTCTCCATGGCTTTGCAGATAAGGCTTGTCAAGCTAATGGGCGGTAATTTCCAGGTTTGGTGGAGGCACCGCCTTTGTGAAGTGGGACCACAGTTGCAGTGCGCCACACCGTGGGTACGTATCCAGAGGTAAGACTTTGATTAAACAGCTGTCCTAGCTGTGGGTTTAATTCCTCATTGAGTTCGTGGAGCACACAGCCGGGGACACCATCAGGTCCCATGGATGCTGTGTTTTTGCTTTGGAGAGAGCAGTTCTCACTTGGGCGCTGGAGATGTTTGGGGGCTGCAATCGTTTGGTATAGATATCTCTCCTTTTGGGAGTTTGCACTGAACCTGTCAGCCAGTATGTTGGCAATGTCTGTAGGATCAGTAATCTTCACATCATTTTGAACTAGTTCTGAGCATATCTGGGAGTTTCCTCCTAGGTTTCTAACATAGCTAAAGAAGGCCTTATGATTGTCTTTTGAGTCTTTAGCTATTTTTCTCTCGAAATTTGCTTTGGATGATTTTATGAGAGCTCTTAGTTTTTACTTATAGTGATCAAGGGTGTCTTACCTTTTAAGGATTTTGCTCTATCTTGTAGTAGCTTCCTCCTTTTGTTGTAGAGTTTGTTTATGGCTGGGGTCCACCAGACTGGACGCTTGCCTTTGGTACAAAGAGTCTTTGTTTTGCTTGGGATTGCCTTATCCATGCAGTCCTGCAGGTGCTGGTAGAAGGCATTTGTAAGTGATTCAGCGGCTTGAGTACTGTTTTCCGCGGTTCGGGGCCTTAAAGGAGACCACACTAGTCTTTAGAAGTGTGAAGTCGGCTTTTGAGAAGTTCTTTACTGTGGTCTTTTTATTTCAGGTGGGGGTGGGATGAGGACCTCCAGCGAGATTAGTTTGTGATCTGATCTCACCAGTGAGGGGTATACTTCGGTGTTGAACATTGTGCTCCCATGTTCGTGATGATGAGATCAAGTATGTTATCTCCTCTTGTGGGGATGGTGACTAGTTGTTCCATGGCATTTGAGTTTATGAATTCCAGGAACTTTTGGGCTAGGGTGTTTGGGCTTGAGTAGTGTTCCCAGTCTATATTAGGGTAATTGAAGTCACCTAGTATGATGGTGTTTGGTGATACATTTATCCCCTCTAGTGTTTTCAGGAATGCCATGTGAGGTTCCTGAGTTTGTGAGGGTGGCCTGTAACATGCTACAATTTGCAGAGCAGTCTTGCCTACGGTTAATTGCACCTGGATGGTCTCCGATGCATCATGCGTTGCCACCAGTCTTGAGGTGTGGGTGTCCTTGATGAATATGGATACCCCTCCTCCTTTCTTGGTATTGTCCGGACTTTGGGGCCGGAACGCATGATATGAGGTAAAACCTGATAGCGCTGGGGTGCTCTCAGGAGCCTTGAACCAGGTTTCTGTCACAGCACAGACATCGATGTTCTCCATACTGAGAAGGGCCTCGAGTGCGTGCATTTTGAGATTTAGACTTCTGGCATTGAGCAGCATTACCCTTAGTTTTTCCTTTTTGTGTTCTAGGGTGGTAGGTTTAGAATTTGAGCCTTGCCTAAAAAGGCACTATGGGGTGGCAAGAGCCTTTGCCAATATCCGGAATCCCAGGGTGACAGGTGCAAGCCGTCCCTTGCGAAGCAGCGTGGCTTGTCCAGCATGTCATCCCAGGCAGACAGATACTGGATCCCCTTTGAATGACACCAGTGTTTAAGCCAATTGTTAAAGCTGATCATCTTATCTCTGTATTGTGGCATCATTCTTGGTGAAGGTAGGATACTGCTCAAGGTCAGGGTCATACCTGCCTGGGCTACATAATCAGAGAGCTCCTCAATGTCTCTTTTCATGTAGTCCAAGGAGGTGCGTCTCAGGTCGTTTACACCAGCGTGGACAATGACTGAGTCATATTTGTACCTGCTGTTGAGAGACCTGAGTGCTTGCGTTATGTGGCGGATTCTAGCACCCGACAGACAGCTTACTGTGACCTTCTCCTTACTCAGTCTGGTGGCGGGACGTCAGTGTGTCTGACTATGGAGTCACCAATGACTAGTGTGTCTGGCATTGTGTTTGGCCTTAAGGGCTGTGACTGTTTGACACTCTGACTGTGAGGTCTATGTGTTGCAGGTGTTGTGTTCTGAGGTGGTGGTTGTTTGGGTGTCTGCTTTGGTGGCCTCTGCTGTTTTGGTAGATTTTTGATCAGAGCCTCCGAGTATGTCTTTGTGTGTTTATGTGTATGATTTGAGGTTGTAATGGTACTATGTGAGACTGGGTCTATAGTGTGTGTGGTAACCTTCTCCTCCTGACTGGTCTTGCCAGTCCTATGTTGAGAGAGCTCAGCCTCCAGTTTGGCCGTATAGTTGCATCTCTCGCATGTATTTGTGTTTTGTGGGAGGAGGAGAGGGTTGTCTGTGTACATGAGGCAATTGTAACATTGCCTCAATATTCCCAGGTTCACCAGCTGAGCAGGAGAGGACACTAGCAACTGATCCCTCGACATGCTAGAAGGATAGACAAAAAACTTTAAAAAAGATTCCAGGGGATGTGGGTGACCGAGAAATGGGGGGTTGCCTTTTTGGGGTACTATCTATGACAAGAGTGCCGTATCAAGGTAATAAGTACTGTAGGAGCAAGTGCTAGGTTTAACAGATAGAGAATAGTCTACTTGGAGACAAGTAGAGATGATCTTTTTAGTTATAGGATACGCTGATTAGATCAGTAGTATAGTTCGAGGAAGGTAGTTTTAAGGGAAAATTTGAAGAGTGTAATTTAGGTAGCCCGAATAGTTTAAATCTGCTTAACCGGTGCTGCCCTAGTGTGCAACGGTAGCAGCTCAGCTAAATCGCGCTAAATCGCGCAAACGCGCGTTTAGCGTTTTTTATATCAAGGGGCTGAAAGAAGCTAGGAACTGGCCCAGAACGACCAATAAACTACAAGTTACTGGCTGAAACCTCACAAAACTGGACCAACAGGCAGCTCAATGCTTCCCACTCCCACTGGTAAGCAAGGGAACCTCCTCTGTTCCAAATTAGGTAAAGATTCAGTAACAGGAACTGCAAACAAAGCCCAGGGATCAGCAAGCTCTGAAACTGGACTATTCTAGCTTAGTAAGGCGGGAAAACAAGAGATATTTTTTTTTTTTTTTTTTTTTCAGAAAACAAGCAGAAACAGATACAGTAAACACTTATAAATGCTATAAATCGGCTATCACAGCCTACACAAACAATTTGCAACAGTTACAGATTTTAAAAGTAACAAATTGAGAAACAAGTGCAAAAACAGAATAAATGCAGAAAAACAGTAACAATGTATCAGCAAGCAGGCGAAATACAGTTGCTAGATAAATAGAAGTGGAAAGCCACAAAATTATACTTAAATCAGGTAAAGTCGCTTTTTTAGCTCTCTGAAGCTTGGATTACTCTGCTGGCCACCACGAGGATCTGTGCTGAGTAGGTACAAGCCAAAAAACGCGTTTAGCGTTTTTTATATCAGGGGGCTGAAAGAAGCTAGGAACTGGCCCAAAACGACCAATAAACTACAAGTTACTGGCTGAAACCTCACAAAACTGGACCAACAGGCAGCTCAATGCTTCCCACTCCCACTGGTAAGCAAGGGAACCTCCTCTGTTCCAAATTAGGTAAAGATTCAGTAACAGGAACTGCAAACAAAGCCCAGGGATCAGCAAGCTCTGAAACTGGACTATTCTAGCTTAGTAAGGTGGGAAAACAAGAGATATTTTTTTTTTTTTTTTCAGAAAACAAGCAGAAACAGATACAGTAAACACTTATAAATGCTATAAATCGGCTATCACAGCCTACACAAACAATTTGCAACAGTTACAGATTTTAAAAGTAACAAATTGAGAAACAAGTGCAAAAACAGAATAAATGCAGAAAAACAGTAACAATGTATCAGCAAGCAGGCGAAATACAGTTGCTAGATAAATAGAAGTGGAAAGCCACAAAAATTATACTTAAATCAGGTAAAGTCGCTTTTTTAGCTCTCTGAAGCTTGGATTACTCTGCTGGCCACCACGAGGATCTGTGCTGAGTAGGTACAAGCCAAAAACGCCGCTTTTAGCGATTTTTATATCAGGGGGCTGAAAGAAGCTAGGAACTGGCCCAAAACGACCAATAAACTACAAGTTACTGGCTGAAACCTCACAAAACTGGACCAACAGGCAGCTCAATGCTTCCCACTCCCACTGGTAAGCAAGGGAACCTCCTCTGTTCCAAATTAGGTAAAGATTCAGTAACAGGAACTGCAAACAAAGCCCAGGGATCAGCAAGCTCTGAAACTGGACTATTCTAGCTTAGTAAGGCGGAAAACAAGAGATATTTTTTTTTTTTTTTTTTTCAGAAAACAAGCAGAAACAGATACAGTAAACACTTATAAATGCTATAAATCGGCTATCACAGCCTACACAAACAATTTGCAACAGTTACAGATTTTAAAAGTAACAAATTGAGAAACAAGTGCAAAACAGAATAAATGCAGAAAAACAGTAACAATGTATCAGCAAGCAGGCTTAAATACAGTTGCTAGATAAATAGAAGTGGAAAGCCACAAAATTATACTTAAATCAGGTAAAGTCGCTTTTTTAGCTCTCTGAAGCTTGGATTACTCTGCTGGCCACCACGAGGATCTGTGCTGAGTAGGTACAAGCCAAAAAACGCGCGTTTAGCGTTTTTTATATCAGGGGGCTGAAAGAAGCTAGGAACTGGCCCAAAACGACCAATAAACTACAAGTTACTGGCTGAAACCTCACAAAACTGGACCAACAGGCAGCTCAATGCTTCCCACTCCCACTGGTAACCAAGGGAACCTCCTCTGTTCCAAATTAGGTAAAGATTCAGTAACAGGAACTGCAAACAAAGCCCAGGGATCAGCAAGCTCTGAAACTGGACTATTCTAGCTTAGTAAGGCGGGAAAACAAGAGATATTTTTTTTTTTTTTTTTCAGAAAACAAGCAGAAACAGATACAGTAAACACTTATAAATGCTATAAATCGGCTATCACAGCCTACACAAACAATTTGCAACAGTTACAGATTTTAAAAGTAACAAATTGAGAAACAAGTGCAAAAACAGAATAAATGCAGAAAAACAGTAACAATGTATCAGCAAGCAGGCGAAATACAGTTGCTAGATAAATAGAAGTGGAAAGCCACAAAAATTAAACTTAAATCAGGTAAAGTCGCTTTTTTAGCTCTCTGAAGCTTGGATTACTCTGCTGGCCACCACGAGGATCTGTGCTGAGTAGGTACAAGCCAAAAAACGCGCGTTTAGCGTTTTTTATATCAAGGGGCTGAAAGAAGCTAGGAACTGGCCCAAAACGACCAATAAACTACAAGTTACTGGCTGAAACCTCACAAAACTGGACCAACAGGCAGCTCAATGCTTCCCACTCCCACTGGTAAGCAAGGGAACCTCCTCTGTTCCAAATTAGGTAAAGATTCAGTAACAGGAACTGCAAACAAAGCCCAGGGATCAGCAAGCTCTGAAACTGGACTATTCTAGCTTAGTAAGGCGGGAAAACAAGAGATATTTTTTGTTTTGTTTTTTCAGAAAACAAGCAGAAACAGATACAGTAAACACTTATAAATGCTATAAATCGGCTATCACAGCCTACACAAACAATTTGCAACAGTTACAGATTTTAAAAGTAACAAATTGAGAAACAAGTGCAAAAACAGAATAAATGCAGAAAAACAGTAACAATGTATCAGCAAGCCTTGTTTACTGGATTGGACAGGCTGCAAACTCTGTGTTAGCTATGTGTTCCACTATGCTTACACAGTATGCAGGCTTTATTGATTCCTGGGGTGTATGTAAAATAAAAAAACAGGTCTTTAACAAACAATGACTGGCATTGGCACTGGCAACATCTTATAATAACATAGCCAGATTTACCACTGGATCCTTATTTAGAACCCATCACTGCCAGAATCTCAAACTGTTAAGATGGCTGGAACTGCAAAGTCATCTTCCTATACAGCAACTTGCAATCATTCATGCGATTCTGCATCATCCCACTAATACTCCCATTCTCAGCAACCTTATTAGCCAATATAAAAACCTAACTACCGTAAGATCTGCAAATAGGGTACTAGTATCTACCTTAAAATCCAACAACAAGTCTGGGGATTGCCTGTTCACTAACTCTGTAACTAACTCATCTACCCCACTGTTTAAAAAGCAACAAAAAATCTTCCTAAAATCACAATGGTTATGCCCTTGCACCAACCCAGACTGACACTATTCATCTCGCCTGACCAGCTTTCCCAGCTGGTATACCTCCCCACTGTTTTGTTTTTCTCTCTACTAATCTACTGAAGAAAAACACTTTCTAGGGAACCAATATATAAAAAAAATTGTTTTTTGTATTGTATCTATTTTACAAAATGTTTTTAACTATAAATGACTATCCATGATGTTTATATTGTTATGATGTAATCACTATGTAATTTTTTTTTTTCCGTTTTTTATGTCTTGGAGCTTTTCTCCCCGGGTCTCTGCTGAAAATGGACATACATCCAGTCAGACTATCCTGGTCAACAAATGTAAATTAATTAAATAAATAAATAAATGATTGATCTACAGTATCGACTGAAAATATATATTTATGTTTAATTCTGCATTTACAGACACCCTTTGCAAATAGTTGTTTTGTTAGTTATGCGTGTTTTTTTCTTCTTACAGAAAATAAAATTAATTCATGTTCTACTCTGATTGATTTTAACACAACTTTTCACTGTCGAGAACATATTATTGTTTATGATTGATTTAAAACTTTAATAAAAAAAATTAGAAAAAAATAAAAACAGGTCTTTGGGGCAGATCAACAAAGCTGCTGTATGCAGATGATGTGGCATTCCACAGACTGAACAAGAACTTCAGCAAATGGTAGGGAATGAAATGCATAACTGAAGGTACATGGAAAGAAACTGAGTATAAGACAGTTGTAATTGCAGCAAATGGGAGGAAACAGAAGAAGCTGAAGATTGAGATAGAAGGAAATATAATGGAACTGGTTAACAGCTTCAAGTATCTTTAAGGAGTGGTTGAGGAAAAGTGAAGTCTGATTGAGGAAGTCAAAGATGGAATGAGAGGGGCTATAGCAAATTGGCACAGTGTATCAGGGACCATATGTGACAGAAGAAAGCCAAAAAAGCTGAAAAGTAAGGGGTACAAAACAGTGGTTTGACCAGTACTACTTTATGGTACTGAAAACTGGGCAGTGAAGACAGAGCAGTTGGGTAAGCTAGAAGTGATGGAAATTAAGTGCCTGATATGGGTGGTATGATGCAAGCTGTGGGACAGATGAAGAAATGAAGATATCAGAGTAGAAGGCAAAGTAGTTCCTGCTGCCTAAAAGGTAAAAGAAAACAGATTATGGTGGTTCTGTTACATGTAGAGGAAAGCAGTAAATAATCCTGTGAAGAAGATTTGGGAGAGACAGGAAGACAGCAAGAGGAAAAGGTGGCATCCAGCAAAGGGATGTATGTACTGAATGAGAGAAGACCTGCATCAGTCAGGCATCAAAGAAGGTAGGAGTGTGGCACTGTAGCAAGAAAGATGACTTTAACTGAGGATTTTCTGATGCCATATATGAAAAGTGGTAAAATCCTGTTCATGATAATTATGATGATGACTTGTTAGGGGATGTACAAGTCGGGAGACACCATTTGATAGAGTGGTAGCTGAAATCCCTAAAAGAATGGTGCTTTGCCTAATGCATATGGACTTCATACAGGTCAGGAAAGAGATATGGGCTAAAGGGGAAATAAAAGATATCTTATAGATAGTTATGATGTGATAAAGGTTTTGTTAATGGTAAACTGAACAAAGAAGAGTTTCAAGATGTTATCCTGTCTAATGATCCTGAAGGTGATATTTTGTTTTATGAATGTGGAGACACTGTCACCTTTAATGCCTTCAACTTGCTTAGTCACAGAGTAGACAAACAGTATTAGAAATAGTCAAACCCTGTATTCAAACTTTGGAGCCTTAATCTTTCAAACCAAAATCCATACCTTTATTAATTTAATTTTTTCAAAAATCACTGCAGATTATAGTCAGTCAATGTCAGTCAATAGAGTTACATAGTTTCTATTATTTAAAAATGCATCTCCTTGCAAAGCATACCTTTAGTTGTTCTGTTAACATTTAAGTGGATTGGAGTTGCCTGGCTCTTATAAGGCACTGAGCTGTGAATGAACCACTTTCTTTTTCTTTTGCCTACAGTGTGACTGTGAAAAATGTGTTCATACAGTATTCATTGCACACCTGTTGAAAGCTACACCACCTGTAGTCATTTTACCTGGTTAACAAATAGATAAAAGAACATAAAATAGCATTTAAGATGTGTCATTTTATGGCGTTTTTTTCTCTCTCCACTCATTATTTTTGTCTTTGTCCATAATTCTTGAGCAAAGAAGTCGGGAATTATCTTGGTCTGTTCTTTGTAAAATGTGTGGCTTTCTGTCAAATTGTGAATTGCAGTAACTAAATAATGAGAGGCATGTGAGTTTCGGACTTTGTGTAATCAGAAAATGTATGCATATGAAACTATTTAGTTATATAAGAGAAATATATAACATTCTTTTCATGTTTGTAGTTAGGAGGGCATGAGGTCTTGGAGCTTTTCTCCCCGGGCCTCTGCTGAAAATGGACATACATCCAGTCAGACTATCCTGGTCAACAAATGTAAAATAAATAAATAAATACATAAATGATTGATCTACTGCATGTTTTTCAAATCAGTGAGCAAAAACACACTTCCTGGTCATTATATACTGATTCAATGATTTTCATCACAAACAAATATCTGAATGTACAGAGTCATACAAGGGTCTGTAATTCATAATTGTGTGTCTGGGTATGTCCTGTATTTATTATTTTAAAGGAATAAATTAATTTTTGCAAACAGAAGCGTCATCATATGAGCCATGCTCTTTGAGTGCACTCTTTAGTTTCCTTTTTGTTGACTATTAACTGTTGACAGCGTGTTTATTATTTGGCTGTGAATAAAATGGACAACATGAAGTCTATAAGATTAATGTTAAAATATTGATTGTGTGTGTATTTTTAATTTAACATTTTTTTTGCAGACATACAGGTGTGAAATATATTGTTTTGTTTTACAACAGTTTGTCCGATACTTAGAGCAGATGACTAAGGCTATGAGCTGCTAATCTGGTGCTTCCTGTAGTGCAGCATTTGATTCTCTCGGTCTTCATATGTCTAATGCGAGTCTGACCAAGTCACTTCAGCAGTCATTGCTCCTAGGCTGTCCCACGTTATTAGAAAGTTCATTACAAGTTTGTCTTTTGAATTCCAGTACCCTTCAGATAGATGCTAATCAGTGCTTCACTATATGTCATATGACTATGAATCCTGTTCTAGTGTAATGAATTTCCAGATATATTGTCAATAAATATGAGTTTCAAAGGAAAAGAAGTTTACTGTTGCCTATGCCAAGTCTGTTTCCAATGTGAGAGTGTTTTACTCATCATATGTGGGTACAATAGGTCAGGGGGGTTGCTGTAATTTAGGTTCATAGGTTCATAGGTTCAAAGGTTCATACTAGGCTATCTGCCCTAGGGCATTTATAAGCCTAGCCAGAATGTGTTTGGCTTTCGCCACCCATTTTAAATTTATTTTGCTATGCCTTTTTTTGAGGTTAGTATACTGTGCCTCTGTCTAACAGTGACACAGAAGTGATACCCGGGGTAAACCTACGATCTCCCATCCACTCATCAAGATTCCTCTTGAAGAGAGTCAATGAGGGACTCTGCCTAACCTGGACTGGGATTTTATTCCAGAGTGAAGGGAGCCTCTGGGTTATAAATCTGTCCCTCCAGCATGTCCTATTTATTTCAGTGCTGAGGTTCAAGTCTCTCGAGTGTGTAGCTCGATGGGATTTGGATTTTCTGAGGTGCAGCATGTCCATTAATTCCGGGTTGGACATGGCTTTATACGTCAGGCACAGATCGCCTCTGAACAGGCAGTATGCCACTGAGTAGAGCTGGAGTTTCTTTAACCGGGCAGCATATGGCATCTGTTTGAGCCCTTTGATCCTCTTGGTGAGGTACTTTTGGGGTATTTCCAGTTGCTGCAGGTGTCTGGTAAGGTCCACCCCAAAAGGGGCATTGTACTCAATTATGGGCCTGATGAGGGATGAGTAAAGAGGCACGATGACCTCCCCTGATCTAGATGTGAATCCCTTCATGATTAGGTGGGCTATATATAATGTTTTTCTAACCACTTTGGCCACGTGGTTGTCAAATGAGAGATTGCTATCAACTTGGGTCCCCAGGTCCCTAATTACTTCTTCTGTACTTAATGGATTACCACCTATGTGGTAATTTGTGGGCACTTTGTTTCTGCCAAAGGGGATGACTATACACTTTTTGTCATTTAGCTTGAGGCCATGGCTCTGGCACCAGTTGTCTGTTTCTATGAGGCCCTTTTGGAGGATGCTTGTGTCGGCTGGAGAGTCGATTATGGTGCCCAGTTTGCAGTCATCTGCGAACTTGGTCAGCCACAGTCCTTCCATGTTGGCCTGTACCTCCGAGAAATATATACTGAACAAGAGAGGTCCCAGGACTGAGCCTTGTGGGACACCACTTGTAACTGGTTTGGAGTCTGACATGGCTCCAGCAATTCTAACCATGTGGGTTTTGTCCTTGAGTCAGTTTGCAATCCATCTAGTGACAAAGGGGTTTATATTTAAGCTGGTGAGCTTATCTATAATGCCCGAGTGGGGTATTGTATCGAAGGCTTTTGCGAGGTCCAGGTAGGCTGTGTGGACCACTTTCCCCTTGTCAATGGCCTTGGTGACTGTTTCAAAGAAATCAACCAGGTTTAAGAGGCAGGATCTGCCCTTAACAAAGCCGAACTGGGTAGGATCCAGTGTTTGTAGGTCCCCAATATCTTTATTTATGAGGTCCATTATGATCCTTTCCATAGCTTTGCAGACCAAGCTAGTCAGGCTTATGGGGCGATAGTTTCCAGGATCCGTTGAGGCACCACATTTATGGAGAGGGACCACTGTTGCTGTACGCCACTCTTTGGGCACATATCCTGTAGTAAGGCTGAGATTGAACAGTAGTTTTATGTTTGGGTTTAGCTCTTCTTGGAGTTCATGTAGGAAGCAGCCCGGGACACCATCTGGCCCCATTGATGCTGTGTTTTTTGCTTTGGAGAGGGCGGCTCTTACCTGAGCATCTGAGATGTCAGGGGGGCAGCACTCTGCTGAGATAGATATTTGCCCTTTTGGTGGGGAGGGGGGGAGAAGTTTGTGCTGAACCTTTCAGCTAGGATGTTGGCAATGTCTGTGGGTTCTGTGTATTTTTTGTCATTTTGGACTAATTCTGAGCATATCTGGGAATTACCACCCAGGTTCCTAACATAACTAAAGAAAGCCTTGTGATTATCCTTAGTGTCCTGTGCAATTTTTCTCTCGAAGCTGGCCTTAGACAATTTTATGTGTGCCCGTAGTTTTTTGCTAATACTGATCAGTGATGCCTTCCCTTTTTGGGATTTTGCTCTATCATTTAGTAGCTTCCTCCTTCTATTGTATAGTTTGTTTATGGCTAGGGTCCACCAGACAGGATGTCTGCCTTTGGAGGATTGGGTCTTGGTTTTATTTGGGATCGCATGATCCATGCATTCCTGAAGGTGTTCATAGAATGCGTTTATAAAGGATTCTGTGGTCTGGGCCGTATTTTCCACAGGCCCGGGGGCTTTGAAGGATTCCACCTCAGTTCTGAGGAGTGTGAAATTTGCTTTAGAGAAGTTTTTCACTGTGGTTTTCTGGGCAGGGGGTGGGGTCGGGATGTGAATATCCAGTGAGATTAGTTTATGGTCTGATATTACCAGTGAGGGATACACTTCTGGTCTGGAGCATAGAGTCTCCATGTTGGTGATGATCAGGTCCAGTATGTTTTCCCCTCTTATGGGAGTGGTAACAAGTTGTTCCATAGCATTTGAGTTTATAAATTCTAGGAACCTTTGGGCTAGGGTGTTGGAGCTAGAGTAATGCTCCCAGTCTATGTTTGGGTAGTTGAAGTTGCCCAATATAATGGTGTTTGGAGAGACCTTCATATTTTCCAGTGTTCTCAGGAAAGCCGAGTGGGGTTCCTGGGTTTGGGAGGGTGGTCTGTAGCAGGCTATAAACTGGAAGGCAGTTTTACCCACTGTTAGTTGCACATGGATAGTCTCTGATGCTTTGTGCTTTGCCACCAACCTGGAGGTGTGGGTATCTCTGATGAATATTGATACTCCCCCTCCTTTTGTGGATGGACTGCGGGGGTCAGAGAGACTTATGAACAGAGGGCAGACTGTGGGAAATCCGCAAGTGTCCTATATGCGGGGGGGGGGGGAGAGCCAACAGGAGGGATCGTTATTAATTCACGGTGATGACAATTGTTTTATAAACAACAATGATGTGGATTTGATTGTGAATTGTAGTATCGTACAAAATGATGGCATAATGTCATTGAATGGTGTTGGTGGGATGACATTGATGGATTTTTTTGGTGATGAGTTACCATGTATTACGAGTTTGCATGATGGCAATAATGGGGAAATGTGTTTGGAGGGATGTGAAACCTTAACACATCAGATTTTGAGGAGAAATGGTTTTTGTATTTATAATTATACTGACATTGAAATTAGTGATGTACATTTTGACCTTTTTTGTAAAGGCATTAGTTTTGTACCTAATTTTAGATTGGATATTGCTCATTTACTCATTAATTTAAAACTATATACAAGACAATTGCATTTAATTAAAGTTTTAAATTAAATACAAATCTATATGATCATTGTAAAAGTAAAGAATAAAATAGTGCACACAATGACAAGCTTGAACAGTATGCTGTAGTAACTGAAGAGGGACTACCAAGTAATGGGGTAGTTGTATAGCTCTGAGGGAGTGGTTCCATTATGATCACGTCTCTGGTCTTCTTGTTCATTATGAGTGTGATATCCCTCCTCTGGGCCAGTAATCAAGGAGCCTTAATCCTCATCACTGATATCAGTGAGGGCCATTCACTTGGAACAAAGATAGATACACACAACATTTCCAGATGCAGCTCTCTGCACCAAGTGCAATTTCCCTTAAGATCACACAGGGAGCACACTCCAGTCCTGGGGATGAGTTTCCCTCTCTCTCCAGGCCCCAAATAAGACTCCCCACTGACACAGCTATAGAGTTAAGTCCTTAGCCAGGTGTTCCAAACCAAGTCCTCCACCACCCTGTCTGTGAAATCAGTGCTCTCAGTGTCCCTGTTCAAAGTAGCTGACACATACATTGTCTTTGAACTTTGGTTTTCACAAACAAATGCACACACACACACACACACACACACACACACACACACACACACACACACACACACACACACACACACACACACACAAACATGGGAGACCCTGACCAGTTTTACTAGCTCTATCACCTTTGTCTAGGCTATAAGGTAGATACCCTGCCACCAGAATACCACAAAACCAGCTACTTTAAGGCTCTTACCAGGGTACCCAATTATATGGAGTAAAATTAATGCTAATACCAATGGTGATGTTGACCAAAGAACAAGGCTTTCAGGAGCAGCCACAGTGTCATCAAATAAATATAAGTACTATCTAAGGTTAAAATATTCTCTAAAAGCCCAGCCACAATGAAAAGTTTAAATATATTTAATAATAAATAATAAAAGAGCATGAAAATACTAAAAAAAAACACCATTGTTTCAATCACAGGAACTATTAAAAATAACACAGATGGAAAGGTTCATACAGATACAGAAACACAATACTTAACTAATCTCACTATATTTTCCTGACTGATGTAAAGAATTTACTGTCCCCTAGTTCACTTTACAGCAAGGTAAGATGATGTGGGTGAGTGGTCCTTCTTTGTCAGGTTTCACAGACTGCTGAGTGATATCTCTCACTAATATCAAAATATAATTTCAGTGCTGGATATAGAATGGCATCTCATCTATTCCCCTTACTCTAGTTCCTACACTACTCCCTTTACTAGAAACTTGAGCCAGGATCTTGTACATATTTGTCATAATACACACACATAGAACTTTGCTAAGATGTGTTACAGCATCTGGAAGCTGTAAAGCAATTTTAACACTTCTATTGTTCCTACAGAGCTATTAAGTCAGTCTTCTTGCAGACATTTCATCTTCTTTATGGCCTAAACCAGGTAATTTGTTTTCAGACTATTTTTCAAAGTTAGCTGGACTGAGATTAACCTCTTCTCTTCCAGTATCCTCTGTTACAATATATACATTTCAACATTTACAATACTGTTTGACATACTGGTGTATTTCTTTTCTGTCCAGCAGGATTCATAGTTGTTAGGTTTTTAACATAAGCAGCTATACAAATACATTTTTCAACGCAAGCATCTGTACAAATCAGCTTGATAGACAAATTAAATATAATTCCTTATAAAACTCCAGCTAGTTATCCTGGCATATGTTACATATCCACTGCTCTACTCCCCCTGACATAGTTGGCACTACCTCACATCATCACAATGAGTATTTTGCCTTATACAAACCAGGAACACTTTCTGGTTAAGTGACTCGTTCAGAGTCTCACATTAACCAAAAGGATGTAAAAAATCAAATCCTGTGCTTTTGACTTGGAAGCACCTCCTTAATTGTTTAGAACCTTAATCTTCTACACTACCTGCCAGACCTTCACTCACGTCTTCATTTACTGATTAATCACTGAAGGTTAAAAGTCACTGAAGTTTAAAAGTCAATCAGTAATGCTGTCCATTAGAGTTTCATAGTTTTTCTTGTTAAAGTGTTCAGAAAATACATGTTGATGTACAACCTATTATTCTGTTAACATATTAAATGAATTAGACTAGTCTGTATGTGATTTTGCAGAACATTTCTGTTTAGCCTCAGATTTATGCAATATTCCTCTTTAACTTCTTTTTTTCTGATAAAATATTAAGGACTAGGTCACTTAACCAACAGTGCTCCTGGATATACCCTCAAAAGGGACATATTGCAAAGGTCAAGATGAGTTGCATTGTATGGTTCTGAAATCAGAAAGTTGAAATACATTTTTGGGCCATTATTTTTGAATTGATTCAGTCACTTGATCTCAAGCAAATAGCTGAGGTGTACAATCATACAAGTGGCTGTAACTGATGGGTGTGTGTCTGTGTGTGTGTGTGTGTGTGTGTGTGTGTGTGTGTGTGTGTGTGTGCGTGTGTGTGCGTGTGTGTATGTGTGTGTGTGTGTGCCCAACATGATCATGCTTGCATGCATGGGGGTCACACATAAGTCAAAGGGGTACAGTGAAGTAATAACTGAGATGGGGAGTAAAGGCTAAAGCTGTTTATCAATGAGAATTCAAAACTAGAGATGCTAAGAGAGAATATGAGAACAATTTCATAATTTTGTCTGGGGATGAGTTTTTACAACTTACTCTCAAGTCTCTAATGTTTGAAGAACTGAGTGTGTTGTAAAACACACTATATTACAACTTTTGTATAACCTTTTTGTTTTATATTTAGCAAAAAATAAACTGATAAATTGCAACCAAATGACTGTTCTGACAAGCAAAGAGAAGCTGGATACCAAATAACTTTTCATAAATATAAAGTTCAAATCTTAACAATTTTGTGAGCTTCCTTCCTAACTGCAGTGAATAAATGTCTCACATTTTACTCTTCTATTCCACATTATGTGAGCTAGCCTAGTATTCCACAATTTAAAGATGGAAGGTTGACTACGACTGTAGTTTAATTTTTATTTTCTTTGTGTGGCAATATTATGTATGGTATGGTATTCATGATGTTGCAAACCTGCACGTACTTGCATTGTTTGATTGCGTGATGCTGACTACAGTTGATTGTGTTTTTTGGTAGGTGGGGTTGTTGCTTGACTTTCCCACCTGGAGCCTTAGACTTCAGCAGCTTGAATTTTTGTTCTCCAGACCACCTAAGCACCACTGTCTGTCCTCCATTTTTCTGTATTCTTCTCCACTGTTCTCATCCTCTCTGATTTTGTCAGCAGCTCCCCTTTCAGTTTTGTTTGCCTTCTATGTGTGCTCATTTGTCACTGCTCACAAGTCCAATCCTCATTCAATAAACTCTCCTTTCTTCCTTCCTTCCTTCCCTAACCAACCTTATTGTCACACCTCTCATATTTTCCCCAGTGATCAGCTTTCCCTTCCCATTACTGATCTATACTGACTCATATATTCCCTCAGTGATCAGCTTTCCCTTCCCATTACTGATCTATACTGACTCCACATATTACTGAACAGTCTTTCGTTCATGATTTGTTTGGTACATTAGCCCCATTATTCTACAACTGGTGGCAGAAGTACTGCACACATTTCTTTACAGTTTATTGATCTTATAGTTGGAGAGGTATGTCTCTCATATGTATAAAATGGTCACCTGTCTCAAAAAATACCCCCCCCCCATTTATTCCCATCCTTATCTTTCCACAGGAAATTGTCATAAGTACAGTTTTCCTATATTTCCTTTTCCACCTTTTTATCTGGTCAAACAAAAGATATAAATAATACTGCAGCCCTTTACATTGAATAAACTACTTTCTCTAGATTACTGCTTTTATGTCAGCATGAATGCACTAACAGCCACTGAGGTATGTCCATGCATTATGAACATTTGACAAGCATATGGCATGTCTTAGTGCTAGTGTCACATTACTTCATCATATACACTCTTGTATTTGACAGTGGAATTCCTAATCATCTATGATTTGAGCACAGCCTTGTCAGTCACAGTAAGTAAACAGCAATCATCTCAGTATGGTCAAAGGTATCATGTTTCAGAATCCCATGGAAAGATTCTCTAAAATGTCCAACCCACAAAACCCAAATCTAACAGCCCCTCATAACTGTTCTCTAAAAACTGATTACCCTGTACAGCCTTGAGGCCAATATTCTTTACAAAGCAAAAATCCAAAGTAAAATGAGGACACGTCATGAGGTTCTACTGCCAGACCTGCAACCTGACCTAGGATGTTTTATCAGTACAACATAAGGATTCAAATACTGTTGTCAGAACATTCCATATTTATCTTACACCTAAGATGATTGTTGGACCATGTACGAGCTGTGCTTAGTGACTCCTAACTCAAAGAGTACAAGAACGAACTAAAAGAGCTCACTCGTATCAAGTGGATAGCAGTTTTGCAATACTGCCAGCTATTGGTGTACTGTTTTTTGACAAGTTGCAATGAATTCTGTTTTTGACTGCTTCTTTCCAACAGTATTTTATCTCCTGTTTTAGAGTCACACTTTTGCACTTCTTGCATAATTTAAATGGCTAACTATTGAAATGTTTGAATTTGCAATGCTGATTCCTGATAGACTAAAAAATAAGACTGAAAATGCAGGATGAGAGTGAATATCAAACATCGCTGTTCTCCTTTACACTTACTTTTTGCATGGTGCAAGCCCCATGCACCTCCCTATGTGTTTGTGTGTGTGTGTGTGTGTGTGTGTGTGTGTGTGTGTGTGTGTGTGTGAGTATATATATATATATATATATATATATATATATACATACATATATATGTGTATATACATGGATCTTCAGAAGATTGACAGACCATTTGATCGAAACTCATTTGGTCGACAGCTCATTTGGTCAACAACCAGTATTCAAGGCACTTAACAGGGATTTGCCCCACCTCCCCAATGTTGTGCGACCCTGGAGTTGATATATATAGTTGGGGGGGGCATAGCCCCCCACATTGGGGGTGGGGTGGGCAAACCCCCACCTATTTTTGTTTAAAAGCATGAAAATACAAGAAAAACAACACATTTCAAACGAAAATAGGTGGGGGGCTTCGCCCCCCACACCCCCCTAACTATATATTACAACTTCAGGGTCACACAACATTAGGGAAGGGGCAAATCCCTGTTAAGTGCCTTGAATACTGGTTGTCGACCAAATGAGCTGTCTACCAAATGAGTTTCGATCAAATGGTCTGTCGATCTTCTGAAGTACATATATATATATATATATGTATATAGAGTCCAAGATTACCATACCTTGTAGAAAAGGGAATATTCTGAGAAATGGCAATCTTGGACTTAATATATATACATCCATTTTTTCCATCCATTCAATCACTACATTACAG
Source organism: Protopterus annectens (assembly GCF_019279795.1). Classification (NCBI taxonomy): domain Eukaryota; kingdom Metazoa; phylum Chordata; order Ceratodontiformes; family Protopteridae; genus Protopterus; species Protopterus annectens. The sequence continues at coordinate 641,978,031 of NC_056751.1, read as the reverse complement.
GACTCATCATTGCCGATCCTGACCATTCATATGGTTACCCATTCAAACATGTAGCTAAGTTAGTACTGATTTATACCCAGTTTTGTCTGCTTTATTAATTTTTTTATCAAAGTCATTAACTGTGTAATACTTATTTCACCAATTAACTACAATGTCACAGCGTTTTGCTATAAGTATTTTTCATTTGTTACTATTTCTTCGCCAATAAGCAACACAGTACATTTTACCTCATTGCTGCAGCAGGATTTGCCACCTGGCAGTGTGAACGTTGACTCTAGGTGATGATAACTGTTGATGTGACACTCCAACGCCATGTACAAAATGGTATAAAAAGGATTTATGCTGATGTCAAACCCTCTGTAAAAACATTAGTCTATAATTTTTCCCAAGTCAATTACTGTTCTTTCATTCTGATATTATTTATTGACTCATTCTTGTTGACACTTTAGTCACAATAGGGTAGTAGCCTACTTTCAGGGGAAACCTTAGGTGGCATTTATACTACAAGGTGATATTTGGCCAGTAAATTATGAAAACTTACCCTACTCTTTTCAATTTGTGCCATAGGATCTTTTACATCCATCTAAGCTGCCACCAACTGAAGGAGATGAGGCCTTCATTTATAGTCTCATCCAAAGGATGGTTACTATTAGACTGATGTGTGTTAGTTGCTTAACAGTTGACACACCCGCATTTGATGACAGAAGATCAAGAGGCTGCAAATTTCATGCCCCCCCATTAGGTATCTGACTCCATTTTTCTACTGACTGATTGAGATGAGTGCCCGTCAATTGACTGGGCAACTTGTGTCTCTCTGGTTGGGTAATCCACTAGTGTGGCTGTTGCAGTCACCATGCACAAGGTTAGCTTCTACACCCAGGGAACAAGCTGTGATCCAGGGTGTGGAGAGCTCAACTCCCCTGCGACAATTGAATGAAGATCTGTAAGCCCAGAGTGTAGGCAAGGCATACTGGCAGGCAGTAGAAAGTACCATCCTTTTGCTCATGGCCACCTTGTGTTCAGCATATTCACTTTCATTATCCCTAGGTTCTTCAGGTCCACATGTGTATCAGCTTCCCTCTGCAATGCAGAGATAGTGTCTGATCAGCACCTGAGGTGCCATCTGTGGAAAGAAGACCTCCTTATCCTTATATGTCTGGGATTAAGCCCTTTCTCTGTCCGCCACTGTGACACATATGTCTAATTAATCCTGACAGTTACATAAGCTTGTAGCTTTCTGTTACATTAGGGAGTTGTTTCCATGTGGTAGGTTCTATTCTAGTGAAGGATTTTTCTCCATATCCTACTTAAACATTTGTCTCACAGGTTTGGAAACATTGGGAGAAATTCGGTAAACCCTACACAGAGCGATTTTCCATGTAGGCATAGTGGCAAGACCCCAACATGGAAACTGGCAGCCGTGCGATCCAGTAAATGTAGCCAACAGGTATGCACAAGCGTGCGAACATGGAAGTGTCCATGGAATGCAAATCACCACATAAGCTGGTGAAATCCATGCAAATGAGGGTGATTTGCAATCAAATAAGCAGAATGGCACCCATGTAGGTGCCGTGCTGGTGTCAGAAATGTATACAGAAAAGAAACGTGTACAGAAATGTTAATTTTAAGCAGAGGTTGTAAAAGCCCAAAAAGAAGCTTGGATATTGCACTGTAGGTATACAAATGGCCCAAACTATGGCCAGTGAGTCCAAAACACAATGCACAACAATAAGAAATAGTAATTTTTAAAAATATATATATATTATATTTGAGTGGCACACATCAACGTACAAACATGCTGTTATGCCAAAAAAAAATGTTTAAAATCCTAAAATAATGCTTTATAGTGCCCTGCATGCAGTGTCTACAATGGTATGTTGCAGTGGTTTCTAAGGATACAGGCCCTGGTGTACTGATGTATCCAGGGTATATTCAAGTAGGTGTGTGCAAATGAGCTGGGGTTACTGAATAGCAAAAAGGGCCACTGTGTCTGCAGATGCAACCCACGGTAGGGCTAGAACCATAACAGGTAGTAGTAGTAGTATAACAGGTAGCTGACATCAAAAGGGGGTGTTTCACACTATGTTTAAGTGGACTGGAGCTCAGTGGCACCTGTTTGTGCTCAGCTAAGCACACTGGGGGGGGGGGGATATCTGATGCTGCTGAGCTGTGTTTAGTCCCACATACCATTTTTTAGGTGGTTTAAGAAAAGCTGAGCATGCCCATGCATGAAGGCATATGCAAACTACTGAGCACTGTTTATACTAGTGCAGCGGGTTTTTGCATCATGCCCTAGTGCTTAGCAGTGAAAGAAACAAACAAAAAAAAATTTTTAAAAAAGAAAGAAAATAAGGGAAACCAGTCAGGTAGAAATGACTGATAAGCCCTGTTCAAGAGACACTGGCCCATTCAATCCCCCCAATAATATACCTGTCAGGTGGAATGCATCATAGTGAGCCAATCACACAGGCTGCATCTGCAGCACACCAGTATAGACATACACCCTTCGATCTGTTTTCCCACATACTCTGCAGCATTGTAGTACACACTTGGGAATTTTAACTGACAAAATGCTAGGGGCTGCTGCTGCTGCTCTGGTACATCTTTATGTGCCAGGGGCTTGAGGTCAGTGCTGATGCTGATGCTAACAATAGGCCCAGACTAAGAAGTAGAAGAGTGTTCAGGCCCAGGATAACCTTCCAGTGGCTACATGAGCTGGAGACTGTAAAGCACTACAGGATGGACAGGGACATACAAGAACTCACTGAGCTCTGCTGCCCTCAACTCAGACCCAGAGCCAACAGAGGGGAACCCATCATAGTGGAAACAAAGGTATGTGTATCCCTTAGACTATTAGCTACAGGTACTTTTCAAAGGCCAACTGGAGACATAATGGGGGTCTCACAGGCATCTGCATCCAAGATACTCCACCAGTTCCTGGATGTCATGCAAGCATATGCTAGTGATCACATTTATTTACCTCGCACCTCTGAGGAGATGGCCAGCAATATGCATCTCTTCTACTGTGTAGCACACTACCCTAAGGTACTGGGTGCCATAGACTGAACTCATGTGCACATCAAAGCAGCACCTGGTGAAAAGGGTAAAGTTTATGTCAACCACAAGGGGGATCACTTCATCAACTGCCAGGTCATGTGCAATGCCCAGGGCATTATCATGAATGTGTGTCCTAGCAGCCCTTGCAGTTATCACAACTCCCACATCTGGCACACTTCACAGCTGTACCAGATATTTGCTGAGGGGACATCCCATATGGCCATCTAGTGGGGGATGCTGCCTATGCACTGGAACCACGGATGATGACACCCATCAGAAATGCACAAACACCTACTGAAGAACACCATAATGAGACACACACACAAACTAGGCACTCATAGAGCATGGGTTTGGGCTGCTCAAATCATGGTTCCACTGCCTCAGTATATCTGGTGGAGCCCTGCAGTACTATCCAGCCACATGTGCACACATGTTCACAGTATGTGTCATGCTACACAATATGATCCAGTGGAAATGCCAAAAAATGATCTGGACTTAACCAAAAGGCACAGAATAAAAACAGGAAACTCATGTAGATGCAAACTACTCTTTATTAACGCAAAATCCTTAAAACCACAAGTGTTTTTGTCCGAGTATCACCCAGACTTCTTCAGATAAAGCAAATAATGTCCCTACACACATTTCCTTTGTATATCTTAATATAACTCATTAAACAATTAATTAGAATAAATAATTAACTTCTCCTAAAGGCATATAGTAAAATAAGCAAAAAACACCTCATTGTTAGGTTTAAACTGACTTGTTACATAAAAACTAATGCATATTTGTTAAAATTATACATATTTTAAAAACATATTTATATATATACATGTATATTGTAAAAAATATGTACTTATAAATATGCTGAAACATATGTGTTAAAACCATATTGTAAAAGGACAGATTATAAAAACATTTATACTGCGGTGGTGGTGCTGCGGTAGCATTTTCGCCTCACAGTAAGACGTTGTCCCATTCAATTCTCAGTTAGAGCATCTTCTGTCTGGCAACATGCGTGAATGGGCGTTCCTTCATTGAAGGTTGTGCGTCAGGCCTGGCAAGTCGGCACATAAAAATCTACTGCCAATCATTAGCGGACCGGAGTTCCGCTGTGGCGATCCCTAACCGGGAAAAGCTGAAAGACACAACAACAACAGATTATAAAAACATTTATAATAATAATTTATGCATAGAATGTAATTGTAAAAATTGTTTAAAAAAATCATACTAGAAAAAATTACTACTTAAATGCATAATGATAGTTGTTACAAAGTGTGACAACAAAAAATCAAGAGTTTAGCAGACCTGAGTTTTAACAGTGAAACCAAAGATATTTTGTCATTCAAACCAGGGGGGTTGTTAGCTTCAAGAACTATTTGCCAGAATGTTTCCCTGTATTCCAGCTTAGATTCCCAGGGTCCACCTGTCAGGTCCTTGGATACAGGTTCAATAACAAAGAAGGAGAATGTTTCCCTAATACATGTCAATCTATGCCTATATAATGCATTACTGTTATTTTTCTTCTTAATATCATTGACATGTTCATAAATCCTTCTTTTTAATTGTCTTTCAGTTTTGCCAAAATAAAAACCTTCACAAAGACCCTGGGATTTGCAGTTAGAATATATAGATGCTTTATGTAATTTGTTCCTAGCAGTGACCAGAATCTGTTCTTTTTGTGATATATAATTACACTGTGAACATGCCCCACATTTGAAGGTACCTTTCCTTCTATTGGAATAATCTTGACAATTGTTAGCATGTTGTAACAAACTTTTGATATTGTGGCCTCTCCTAAAAACAGCCTTAACAGCTTTGTCCTTCAGGTTAGAAAGGTCCGTCAATTCGAAAATTTTTTCCTCCCTTCCTCTACAATATTTTTTATTTGGTATGCATTAACACTAAAGCCAATAACAAAGGCTTTACCATAACCTGAATGGTCAACAGTTATAGCCTTATTATTGAAGCTATATCCTAGACCCAAAACAGGACAATATATGTCCTTTCTATCTTGGCTAACTTCTTTCCTAATGTTAGCAATAAGTTCCCTGGGATATCCTAGATCAAGAAACATATCTTCTAGTTTAACACATTCTGTTTCATAGTCCTCATCCAGGGATGTCATCTGACATTTACAAACAAATTGTCCCTTGACTGTCCCTTTTTTCTGAAAAAATGGATGTGAACTAGTGAAACTGCTGTATGTACTGGAAAATGTAGGTTTCTTATACACCATAGACTTGAAACCTTGTTCAATTGTACAAATAGAAACATCCAAATAATTCACATAATGTTAAGCAACCTGGTGTGTGAATTTGAAAAAACTGGTGGTGTGATTTAAATATTACATAAAATCTTCCAACTGTTCAAGGCTACCTTCCCAAAAGATACATACATCATCAAGGAATCGAGCATATAAAGTCCAGAAATCTGAATAAATACTATTATGTACATATTTTTCTTCCCATGCTGACAAAATAATATCAGCATATGTAGGGAGCAACTAGCCCCCATAGCAACCCCAGTTTCCTGGCGAAAAAATTCTCCCTCAAAGAACATGAAATTGTTCTTAAGTATAAGCTTTGCTAACTCTAAACACAGTAGTATGTCATTGTCTGTAATCCCAGTTTTGTTTCTCAGGGCTACTTCCAACCAAATTAACCCTATATTGTGAGGAATAACTGAAAATAAATCAATCACATCCACCGTAGCAAACTTTAGGTTGTCAGAAAAGAGATTGTCATTGACCCTACTTAGAAATTCCCATGAGTCCTTTAACAAATGTCTTTCACCCCCCCCCCTTTAAAATTTTTAACTTCTAATAAAGGTATTTGTCTAAAGGAGAAATTTTAGAACCTTCTGATGCCACTTCAGGTCAAAGGGGGGGGGGGTCATCAATACTCTTACAAACTTTGGGTATCCCAAAAATTGAGGGGACCCTAGGAGTATTGTTTTCCAGATATTGGTAAGTCTCAAAATCAATAACCCCCTGATCAAATAAGTCTTTGAGGGCAAGATCAATTTTTTTATAAGAAATATTGATCACATTAATAGACACTTTATTATATCTGGAATCGTCATGCAAGACAGAGAACATCTTGCTTTCATATAAAATCTTGTTCATATGGACTATACCCCCTTATCCGGTTCCATAACCCAAATCTGTGGGTTGGAACACACTTCTTTCAGAATCAATATTTCATCAGTGTCCAAATTAGGAACAACCCTGTTTTTTTTGCAAAGTCCTTCTTATCTCCTTTTACATTACTAATTCCAAATTTCAAAGCTGTGGATGAATTGGGGGGGTTAAAATACTCAATTGTCTGGGGAATAGAAGGGCCTGGTGTAGTGGTACTATTGCCAAACATATTTTCAAAGTTTAATTTCCTGATGAACATTTTTAAATCTAAAATGGCCTGTGTAAGATTACTTGTTTTGCTAGGAAAAAACTTAAATCATTTAATAAATATGTTTAAAAAAGTGTCAGTTACCTCTAAATTACTGTAGATAAAAATGTGAAATCCGTGCCTAGTCACTACTTGAAAATCATCTTTCTGTGTAACAACAATAGTGGTTAATTCCTCTGATATTTGCCCCTGTATCCCCTTCCCCTCTGTTGGTAATTGCCCCTGTAAAATGGCTGTTGTTATTAGGTTTATGTAATCTTTCTGATCTACGGGGAAGGGGTTCAGGATGAACCATTTTATCATTAGGTTCTACATACATATCCTGTTCTGTAGATTCTAAATTCTGAGTAGGGTACGCAAAATTATTGTTATACACATTACATTCAGTTCCATGTGAAAATATCTGACTTTTGGGTAAGAGATACTGTTTACCTTCCCTATATTCATAAATATCCCTATCTAACTTTTTGTATTTTCTTTTCAAAATGTCATCACATTTCTTGTCTACATGCACTTTCAAGTCATAATACTTATTTTTTTCTGCTTCAGTATTAAACATTAAATCATTAGTAACTTTCAAATTATAAGCTTCAATCTACTCTTGCAGACAATTAATTTCTGTTTCATTATTTCTCACAATAGCTTTAATAATGTCAAATCCACAATTATCAAATTTTGTTATAGGTTCCTTATGGAAATCACTACCATTAGAGACATTGTTAGGATATTTGAAAATCCTAAGCCCTTTAGGCACAAAACCTATTTTTAAGCATTCCTTTAAATAAGAATTGTCTATACAAAGAGATTTGTACCTGATCAGGGCTTGATGCAATTTGTCCAAAGAATCCTTATATGCATCCATGTTCTCAGTCAAGTTATTAGAGTTAATAGGTTTACAAAATGCCAGCTGCAAATGAAGCCATTCATTTATGTCCCTTTGTGATTCATTAAGCACATTCCTGGTACCATTTTCTGTAACAGTAATGCATTATATAGGCATACACTGACATGTACTAGGGCAAAATTTTCCTTCTTTGTTATTGAAACTGTACCCAAGGACCTGAGGGGTGGACCCTGGGAATCTAAGCTGGAATACAGGGAAACATTCTGGCAAGTAGTTCTTGAAGCTAACAAACCCTCAGGTTTGAATGTCAATATATCCTTGGTTCCACTGTTAAAACTCAGGTCTGCTAAACTCTGATTTTTTGTTGTTACACCTTGTAACAACTATCATTATGCATTTAAGTAGTGATTTTATGTAGTGTGATTTTTTAAGCATTTTTTTCAATTAAATTCTATGTATAAATTATTATTATAATGTTTTTATAATCTCTGTTTTTACAATATGTTTTTAACACATATTTTTCATCATATTTATAAGTACATATTTTTTACAATATACATGCAAATATATAAATATGTTTTTAAAATATGTATCATTTTAACAAATATGCATTCATTTTTATGTAACAAGTCAGTTTAAACCTAACAACGAGATGTTTTCTGCCTGTTTTGCTATATACCTTTAAGAGAGGTCAATTATTTATTCTAATTAATTGTTTAATGAGTTATATTAAGATATATAAAGGGAATGTGTGTAGGGACATTGTTTGCTTTATCTGAAGACGTTTGGGTGACACTAGGACAAAAACACTTGTGGTTTTTAGGATTTTGTCTTAATAAAGAGTGGCTTTCATTTACAGAAGATTCCTGTTTTTATTCTGTGCATTTTGATTAAGTCCAGAGCATTTTTTGGTGTTTGTGTTGACTTTCTGGACTCACTCCATCTTTTGGTTGCTGTTTTTTTATCATGGAGTCTACCTACCAACCGTCCAGAAGGAAGTAGGGAAAGGGAGCTGGGAGAATATTGCAAAATAGCTTGGTAGTTAACCCAGCTAGATGAGTTACTTACTCAGCTCAGCAAAGGCTTTATGGCACTTTTATCCAGTTTTTCATTACCTGGTAACCAGGAAGTTCTAAATCGTACTGGGTTAAATTTACATCAGAAAGAAGCTGTTCCTGGTTTTGGCACGAATGCGCATGCTTCCAGTGTAAACACACAGTCTTTTACTAATACACTTCATTTTTTTAGTACTGAAACAATTTCTGAATCAGAAAATGGTACCAGGAATGTGCTTAATGGATTGCAAAAGGGGCTTAAATGAATGGCTTCATTTGCAGCCGGTGTTTTGTAAACCTATTAACTTTAATAACTTGACTGAGAACTCGGATACATATAAGGATTCTTTGTACAAATTGCATCAAGCCCTGATCAGGTACAAATCTCTTTGTATAAACAATTCTTATTTAAATGAATGCTTAGGATTTTCAAATATCCTAACAATGTATCTAATGGTAATGATTTCCATAAGGATCTTATAACAATATTTGATAATTGTGGATTTGACATTATTAAAGCTGTAGTGAGAAATATTGAAAGAGAAATTAATTTCTGCAAGAGCCGATTGAAGCTTTTAATTTGAACATTACAAATGATTTAATGTTTAACATTGAAGCAGAAAAAATAAGTATTATGACTTGAAAGTGCATGTAGACAAGAAATGTGATGACATTTTGAAAAGAAAATACAAAAAGTTAGATGGTATCCCTTACACAAAAGTCAAGTATTTTCATATGGAGCTAAATGTAATGTGTATAACAATAATTTTGCATACCCTACTTAGAATTTAGAATCTACAGAAAAGGATGTGTATGTAGAACCTAATGATGAAATGGTTCATTCCGAACCTCTTCCCCATAGATCAGAAAGATTACGTAAAAAAACTAATAACAACAGCTATTTTTACCGGGGCAATTTCCAACAGAGGGGAGGGGACTACAGGGGCAAATATCACAGGAATTAAACACTATTGTTGTTACACAAACAGATGATTTTCAAGTAGTGACTAGACACAGATTTCACATTTTTAACTACAGTAATTTAGAGTTAACTGACACTTTCTTAAACTTATTTATTAAAGGATTTAAGTTTGTTCCTAACAAAACAAGTAATCTTACACAGGTCAGTTTAGATATAAAAATGTTCATCAGAAAATTAAACTTTGAAAATATGTTTGGCAATAGTACCACTACACCAGGCCCTTTTATTCCCCCAAAATTGAGCATTTCTAATCCCCCCCCATTCATCCATAACTTAGAAATTTGGAAATAGTAATGGAAAAGTAGATAAGAAGGAGTTATATGAAGATATATAAAGGGAAAGTGTTTAGAGACATTGTTTGCTTTATCTGAAGAAGTCTGGGTGACACTCTAATGAAAATACTTGTGGTTTTAAGGATTTTGCATTAATAAAGAGTGGTTTGCATCTACAGAAATTTCCTGCTTTATTCTTTTTTTTTTTTCCATAATAAATTTTTATTGATATATATTTTCCATATACAATAACAAATCACACACATAGTTCACCACTACTACTATCAAAACTATATACAATATCTACACGAAATGCTTCCATAAGAAAATCATCATTATTCCAAAAAAAGAAAACACCAGGGAAAAAAAAGACAAAACATTAGTGGAAATAATTTGCATCAATACGTATCATACACAGTTCCAATACACTATTTCCTCCACATATATATCCAAACTTTAATGTATTCCTAATAACAGTATTATGCTTATATAATATTAAAAACCTTTTCCCATATTTTCGGGTTATTAATATTTTTGTTACTTTGTTTCAGGAGTAATTTATGTGCTAATATATGCTTTATAGCCACAAGCTTAAAATTATCCCATGATGTTTTATCTGGTTCTAACCAATTTGTAGCTATATACAGCTTCATCAGCAAAAAATATTTATACATATTATAGTTTGTGATCTAGAGAGCTCTCTTGGAGGAATATGTAGAATCATAAATTCCCATTATAACATTGAACTTTGATAACCCATCTTTTGTAGTTGTGTTCTAAGAGAGTTCCAAAGTTTATATACACACTTGCAGCTCCAGAACATATGAAGAAGATCAGCTGTTTGATTTGTGCAATATGGACACGTTGGAGAATTTCTAGGATTAAATTTATGTAAACTAAGACGTGTATAATATGCATTATTCCAGATCATCAACTGCATATACATCAACTTTTGAAAAGCGACCGATTTTATTGTTAAATCAATTGCTTTTAATACCTGATTATCTGCTACTGTCATTTTGTTTACCCGATACCCTGACAACAGAATTTTATCCTGGAATTTCAAGTCTTTAATTAATTTATTTGTTCTTGTTATAAATTTGATCTCCTGTTGGAGAGCCTGCCACAATTCAGAGCATTTATCCACAATCCCGGCTACAGGTTTAAAGTTTTCAAAATGACTCAGAGCAATTTCTCTGATTCGTCTCATTATAACAATATAACTTGTAGGTAGGTTCAATTCCTGTCTAATTTGTGAAGCCGATAAATTAAATTTCTTAAAAACATCAATCAGAGTCAAATTAACTATTAATGGGAATTTACTAAGATCAATCAACTGATTATTTAGTTTAAAATTGGGATTCCTATGGAAATGTTGAAAAAACATCATATACTGCAACAAATCTACTGATTGGAATAAGTTTTGCAAAGATAACACATATGTTTTTATGTGGTCCATAATCCCATACTTTATCAAACTATTTTTACCCAAAAAGGGTATTGCTTTAGAATTTATATTCCGATCTAAAATATGCCTGTAATTCAAAACCACCCAAGTTGGTATCCATTTTGTACTAGTTACATCGTAATTAGCAATTCTTAAAATCCTACTGGCGTTCACAATTAGATAGTATACTTCAAAATTCGGTAACTCAAGCCCTCCTCTACTCTTTGGGGTCATTAATTTCTCATACGATATTCTAGTTTTCTTTGGCTCCCAAATAAATTTAGCTAGATCTTTATGAATTTGTTTAAAAACTGTCTTTGAAATTGATACTTGAGCAGACCTAAAGATATACAAAATTCGTGGTAATATATTAATTTTCAATATTGATACTTTTGCCAATACCAGCAGTCTTAAATTCCTCCATCTGCCACAATCAGCTACTATTTGTTCCCATACTCGTTTAATATTATTACTATAAAAATCCTTATTATCCGTAGAGAAGCTAATACCCAAATATTTGATATTTTCTTTACATGTTAGCTTCCCCGCCAGGGACATTAATGAAAAAGGTTTAGGGGTTCTTAACGGGAAAATACTAGTTTTCTCCAAATTAATTTTGTAATTAGAGACTTCTGAAAATTCGTTTATAGCATTTAATATCTTTTCACTGTCAGAAATTGGGGTTGTACAATAAATAATAAGATCATCAGCAAATGCCGACATTAATAATTTATTTATATAAATTATTGGTGCATTATGATACAGATTTTGCTTAATATATAAAAATAGAGGTTCCAGATAAAGGTTAAACAATAAGGGGGACAAGGGGCAACCCTGACGTGTACCATTTTTAATCTGTATTCTTTTAGAATAACTCCTATTAATATATAGCGTCGTATACGGATTACTATATAATATTTGTAGTATCTGAACAAATTCCTGGGGCATGTTGAAATAAGGTAACACATCAAAAAAAAAGTTTATATCCACTCTATCAAATGCTTTCTGAGCATCTATTATAAGGGCATAAATATTAGAGTTGTTTTGTTTAGCATACATCATCATATTATGCAGTGTAAGTGTGTTATCACTAGTTTGTCTAGTTGCCATAAATCCAGCCTGTTCCTTAGAAATTAGATGTATCATAATCTTTTTTAACCTCCATGCTATAATAGAAGTTAGAATTTTCATATCCACATTTATTAATGCTATTAGCCTGTAATTATCCGGGTTTTGGGGATCTGAATTAGCTTTATGTATAAAGATTGTTTTTGACACATTAAGGTGAGGATCACTAATTTTATTTCTGATTATATAGTTAAATACATAAGACAATACTTTACCAAAACTATCGGCAAACTCTTTATAAAATTCAACTGTCAGACCATCAGGACCTGGTGACTTATATGCTTTCATATGTTGAATTACATGTACTATTTCTTCTTCAGATATAGGTTTAATCAGATCCCTTTGCAGCCTCTCTTCTAATTTTGGAAATTTAATTGCTTGCAAAAATCCTTTATTCTGTTTATGTATAGATTTCCTGCTTTATTCTGTGCCTTTTGGTTAAGTCCAGAACATTTTTTGGTGTTTGTGTTAACTTTCTGGACTCACCCCACTTTTTGGATCCTGCGGAAACAGCTGTTGAAGGAACATAACAGAGAAGGGACACACAGCCACCCACCAGTGCCAATGTCCCCACAGCCTCACAGGGACACAGAGGAGGTACCCCTGAGCCTGTCCCAATAGGCAGACGTAGGCATGCCAAGTATGCCTTGGCCTTGGCAAAGAGGCAATGCATAGCACATGCACTGACACCCTAGGGACCTAGGGACTGACACCTCACACTGACTCACATACATACTAAAAAGGATATCAGCCACAACACACAACCTATATCTTAACATGTATTGTCTGTGTACTGCATGCATCTGGCAGAGTCAGCCCTGAAGCACCATTATATCAACTGCCGTAGGCGCAAGGTAAGTCACTCTTCGTTACCACAAATGTATGGGGTATTACACTATGGTAGTAAAGGTATGTACCGGCCGCATGTATGCAAGGGAATAGAGTGGGTTACCGGGATAGCTGCAGACAACTGACAGCTATGAGGGCAACAGAAACTCCCTGCCCAATACTGCTGCCTATAATATGCAATAGGCCCCAAGCCAGCAAAACCCACTGCACTATGTGAGGGAATTACAAACAGCAGGGTCATAGGATAGATGCTTGACTGTCAATGCTACAGTGACATACCCCCAACACACCTGTGTTCCCATACAACTGCAGTAACATTATGTTTGCAAGGTAATAGCAGCAGACCACACAATCTCAGGGCTGTCCCAATCAACCTGGTGACATGTTCCATTTCCACAATGGGCAGGGGTTTATGTGCTATGTATATCTGTGGTTGATAGGGTCAGGAATGAAGCTGCATTGTCTCATGGCTGTTTTGGCTTAGTGGGCTAAGTACATTGCCATGGTTGATGCTACTCATGGTTTGAGACTGGCTGCTCCTACTATTTTGCATGTGAGCTACACCTATTGTAGGAGTTCTACAGACTGCCCATATGTCACTATTTGTTACTGCAAGAAAGCTGGACAAAGCCAGAGATAATGGAGGGACGGGGGCACAGATAACTCTGAATTATCTACATGGTGGCTGGTAGAATAGCAGGTTATAACAATTCAGAGTAGCAACAAGATGTCAAGGTCATCACGTAACTGTGTCAGTACTTAGAACAACTCAGTAGGCACCCTCGTACCCCTCAAATGTACAGAGTGATGCAGAATGCCCACTTTTTTGCCTCATATTTATGATCTGTTTTCCATAGCATTACATTTTTCTGGCAAACTAGTGGCAAATCAATAAAGGTTGAAGTGAGAAAATAACTGACAGACAGTTGAGATGCACACCTCATACTCAACAGAACATTCATCCTAATACAAAACATGTTATGTTACCAGCTGTTTAAGTGTGTAAGTGTAATATTAAATACTTGTTGCTATGTTTGTGCCTGTGTCTGTGTCCCACTTTTATGTAAGGCTTTGTTCAGATTTCCGGCTCTATGAAGTTGATTGGTATGGATACCATGTAGCCTTATAATAACAGTACAACACAAACCATCTGAGGATCAGAGCAGACATATGGAGAGCAAGGCTGGACATCCTGCAAAAAAGGTACAGTCAGAGGTGTGAAGTCTGTAACCCTGTGTATGGTGTTACATCACATACTCCAGTCACAGCATACCTATAACTACATAGAGCAGTAACTGTGTAGAAAGCCAAAAACTGGAGCAGGCAGGACAAAGGAACACATATAAGGAGAAGGAGGAACTATTGGCCAGACAAATGTAGAAAGTGCAGAATAGAATAGTTTGTGCAGTAACATGTGTTCCTGGAAGTGTATGGAGTCAGTAACCCAAATGTCTGCCAGTGGTCCCTCACATCAATCTATAATGAACTCCCAGTGATGTACTAAGAAATCACATTGCTATGTAAATGTACCAGACATGTAATGCAAAACCCTGTTCAGTCTAATACACTCTGTACACACTCTAGATATGATTGAGATATTACGGACATCACACAGCCAGGAAATCCCTCAAGCATCATATCAGGGAGGTACTGGACTGTGCAATCAGTGGCAGCAGCCATTTGGCTGTAGCACACAAAATTCTGGACTGAAGTACAACTAGGTCTGACCTGGAGTCTTCTTTTACATACCGATGGTCACACTGGGCATGTTGTTACACTTAGCTAATGGCAGCCCATGTCTGAAGCCACATCTGACTATAGAACTGAGATGTCCCTATATCTCTGTGCATACAGACACCTATGTTTACCTAACTGTCTGTCCCTATCACCATCAGACATGATTGCCCTTATCTATCAGTATGTGGCACGTATAAGATATATATAGATCTGTGGCATTTTATATAGCTACACACACACACACATATATATATATATATATATATATATATATATATATATATATATATATATATATATATATATATATATAGGACACACACACACACACACACACACACATATATATATATATATATATATATATATATATATACCATATATAGAGAGAAAGAGAGGGGGAGAGAGAGAGAGAGAGACAGAGGCACAGAAAGACATAGAGTGATGTATTGCTGCAGCTACTTGTACACCAAATGTAACCAGTGGTGCATGCCATTACTACGGTGAGCTGTAGTATGTAATAGTAGGTAGGTAAGGGTTCTAATCTCACATCAGTCAACCTGTGTGTGTGTTTGTGTAGATATTCCACATACAGCAGTATATACATCACCAGCAGGCCTATGTCTGTGTAATGGTCACTCATTTTATGACCCTGTGAACAGTGTCCTCCACAACAGCAGCCTCTCTGTCAACAGCTGCTGATGTCATCCTCCTCAACAGCAGTGGCAGACAACAAATGCATAAGTTCCATGGTGCATGCGATAACTATGTATCACTATGAGTGCATAAGCTCCATGGTGCATATGACAACTATGTAACACTACAGTATACACAATTAAATAAGTAGTGTGTTCAATCACAGCAACAGCAACTCAATGAGTGTGTGTGTGTGTAAGTATATCCCCTTACAGCAGAGTGCATGTCTTGCCTATGTGTGTGCAATGCCAATACACATTAAAGTCTGTGCCTACATGTGAATCTTCCCCACATTGGCTTACTTTACAGGGCCTGCTGATGTCATATACCTTAGAAGCACTGTCAGACACTCTCCAGACACATAAGCTCTGTGGCACATGTGATAAGTACATCACTCTATAGTATATATAACTAGATAAGTAGGGGTTCTACTCCCAACAATGGCAACTCAGTGAGTGTGTGTAAGTATATCCCCTTACAGCAGTATGTGTGTGTGTGTGTGTGTGTGTGTGTGTGTGTGTGTGTGTGTGTGTGTGTGTGTGTGTGTGTGTGTGAGCAACAGTTATACCATTTAAGGGCCTGTGCAAACCTGTTAAGCCACCAGTGGCAAGCTTTACATCCCCTGCAGATGTCATCCACCTGAATAGTAGTGGCAGACACTGCAAAAACACTGCAAAAACAAATAAGCTCTGTGGCGTATGTGATAGGTAAGTAGCACTATAGTATGTATAACTAGACAGGTAGGAGCTCTACTCTCAACAAGGGAAATTCATGTGTGTGTGTGTTTGTGTGTGTATGTGTGTGTGTGTGTGTGTGTGTGTGTGTGTGTGTGTGTGTGTGTGTGTGTGTGTGTGTGTGTGTGTCCATATATCCCCTATCAGCAGTGTGACTGTGTTAGGGCCACCACCTGTCACACCATGCATGTTGCATTCCATTTGGTCAGGTGTATCCTGGGAAAAACAGCTAAAACAATACATATGTCCTGAGAGTGTAGGACAACAAGCATGTGCTACAATTGTGTAATAGTTGCATAAAGCAGTCACTTTACATCAGAAACACCTTAATGTTATAAGAAATAGCATAATCTAAGCAAATGCTACAAAACTAAGCTGTCATATTGGCAAAACAAGAGAAGTCCAGTCCTTTTCACTTGGGCATTGTGTGTCCTGTCAACTCTCCCTATACTACAAGAAGTGTCCTACTTTGGCCATTTGATGAGGTGTCAATCCTAGTCTGTCTTGCCTTAGTGCATGCAATATGTATACATGTTGAGTAGTGTGAGTAGCTGCTGCTCCTAAATAACGAACATGTATCTAAGCATGAATGTTAACTGCCAACTCCCATATTTATAGGTACTGACCAAGGCTGTGGCAACTGTAAGTGGTGTGCTGTCTGTCACTGACTCACCAAATGATGTTAACACACTGCAGCAATGTCTTACATCAAGTACAAACTGGTGCCAAGGTCCTGGCCTCAAGCTAAATGCAGAAAACTGTACCATCATACCATTTGGCAAGGACATGGCCCCACTTTTTGCCACAGCAATGGAGACCCCTAAACACACAACCTGTGTTGAGAGACCTGGGTACTCAGGATGATAACAATGTCACAATCAACCATCATGTAGAGGCAGTGCTCAGAAAAGCCTTGTACATGGTTCACCTCATAGGTAAAGAGATTTTTATATAGTCCTTAGTCAGATCACCAATAATTTACTACAACGCCCTGTTTGGCATGCACGTATACAGACAGCTGCACCAACTGGAATGGCCATGGTAATGCTCACAAAGGGATCCATGGCCTCCAACACCTGTCCCATGCAGACAGGCTTGAATCAGTAGTGCTCCACTCAGTATTGGACAAGTTGCCCAGTGGTAGGCTGTGTCACACCTAGAAGGCAATATTGGACCCTGCCCCTTCAACAGCTACCCCATATATGTGAGTCTAACTCCTCATGTATTACCAGCATGACAGGCCTGAATCTGATATGCAACATATCGACACAGCCTGCTGGAGAGACAGGTTTGTCTCCCAGAGGCTGCCCTGTCTCAGTAATGCACTTCCCAAACATGTCAAATAGAGTACTATGCAGACCATCTTCAAGCACAACTATGATGAGTGGATGGGAATCAACAAATCTGTCCCAGGGATCCCACCTGTGTCACTAAATGATAGCGGCAACAGATGTTGAATGATGATTCTGTTGGAGAAAAAGCAATGGTTAGCATTGTAAGGGACCCAGGGTCATTACGCTCATAAATTTATATGATCCTATGAACCAATGATCCTACTGAACTCCCAGGTGACATGTATAAAGAGTAGCATTCTGAGTCAAGGGGTATGCATGCAGGATTATGCTGTCTGCCCCCATTGTGCCTGACACACTGTTCTACACACATGCACCTAGGTAACCATCCACATATACAGCCGTACCTTGGTGAAGTCACATATCTGCATTGCCAACATGCCATCCTGAGCTGCTATATTGGCACCAAGTCCCCACAGCATAGACACACAGACACCTGGAACAGAAATAGAAACAGGTCTGGGAGACAACAGTCAGCAATACTAACAGCAATGCAGCATCATGGAAGAAAGGTACATACACTTTGATGTGTACTCATGATACATGCCAGCAAACAGCACATTACAGGGCATAACACTACTGCACTACAAACTGCCATTAACTGTAATGTAGTCATCCTGTGCATCAGGCACATATTGCATGTCACTGCATCGATGGTATGGATGACAGGTATGTGGCACAGGTATCATCACATGCATAGGGTGTGGTGTGCATTTGCCAAAGGCCTAGGCTGTGCCACACAGCTGACATTGTGAGTGTGTGTCTGGAGGGGGTGCTAGTCAGCTGGGCCATGAAGAGGAGCTGTTTGTGTCTGGTGGTGACCTGCATGTAACAGTGAAGTGTGAGTGCATGCAAGCACACAGTCAACCCATGTGCTAACACTACACGGACATCTGTGGACCGTACATGGCAGAATGTACACTTCACCATCTCTCTGGACAGAAACATGAAAACTGCCTCTACCAGGAGTGGCACTGACACCACCATGTCCAGGGTCAGATACAGTACTACTTGCTGTTGGTGAATGGTGTCTGCTGGGTCTGTGCACCTCACGGGACTGCCCAGGACCATGTGCCCATGGCCTATCACATTGTGGTGTGGACAGCACCCTCCTTTTGGTAGTGCTGATGGTACTGCCACTTCGGGAGTGCATGGCCACATGGGCTCTCAGTTGATGTTGTTGCTGACCTACGTCCATATTTCCAATGCCCTACTCCTACCAGATTTTCAAGCACAGACATTGTACAGTTAAGGAGTGACAATGTCTCATCCCACCATCTGTCTACTACATTGGTGAAATGATGTAAGGCATCACAATGCCATGGATGGAGTCATGACTGCCAGGCAGTGATGCACTCATGATCCTGAACATCTATCTGGCATTGCATTCAGAATATGCCTGTGCCACCATGATGGACTGAAACATGCATTGGGTGACACATAATGTGACACCTCTGACAGGTGATGGATGAGCAGCAGTCCTCCTTTGAGCACCCCTGCCAATATACCTGTGTGGAACTTCACCAGCTGTCTGGCTATGGCTACCGTCTACAGTCACAGATGTCATAGTCACCACACTCTCCTGTTCAATGCCACCACCCTCTGACTGTCCAATATCTGTGGCCAGAGGGGACTGGATATGTGTGGGCATATTGACTGTGTACAGGGACATTGTGGGAGGAAGTGGGATGTCAACCCATGAGACAGATTCAGCCCCCAACAACCCCACATGTGCTTCACTATGATCACCATCATCATCATCAGAGTCAGATGAGACACTGGCATCAGGTTGTGAGGGGTGTTAGAGAAAAATGTATCTCATAATTATTCTTCACAAAATGCATATTAACTTACAAATTCTTTACAAACATGTTTGATGAATTATTTATTATTTGTCCATGTTAAAAATGATATGTAGTATAGATGCGTAGTTATGCAAACCATAAATACTTATTGTAGCTCTTAGTGTTTCACAACTGCATTCTAATATCAAGCTGCAAGTGTATTAATAGATGACTAAATGCAAAAAGAAAGTAGTGCTGAAGGAGGTAAGAATGTTATAAAAACTGGTTTCTGAAAGCAAGAAAGATCAGACTGTATCTAAGCTCTGACCTTCCCAGGCTGGGATGGATAGTTACAAGGAATGTTGGGGAGTTAGAATGTACTGGTACTAAAATGTACAAGGTCAGGAAACATGACTGCTTAACAAGCGAGGTGGCCTGTACTTTTCTAAAACAGTATTGGTACTAAAAAACATGATTGTTCACATGCACATTAAACGAGAAGCACGAGGGTCTGCAGAAATCCTATTTGAACACATCAAAATTCTCCATGCATGTTACTGATAAGAAATTAAATAAAGAGTGTGTATTTTTGCTGCTTGGAGAGACTGATTTTAAATTGTGTAGATAGTCTCCCAGCACTGACATATGTGGATTTAAATAAAGAGAAAATGTTATGCACATCCTGAAGAGTTATTCTTGACTCAAGACTAAAGGTAATTAATGTTATTTATGTATATTTTAAACTGCACTTTAACATTTTGGTGCCGTGCTTGCAATCTCAACTTTAATCTTGCTATGAAATACTGAAATAAATTATAAAGGGCCCAGTACAAAAAGTTCTTCTGTAAATTCCACACTGTTTTGTATAGAATGGTCAGAGCTCAGACCCTTAACTATTCATAGTGTGCAAACATACAGGCTAAAGATGGTAAAATGGCTTTGGGAAAAAATGTTTTTCTTTATTTCTTTCCTTTTTTTTAAAAAAAAATTGCAGTTCAAAGTAATAGTGGCAATGTGTTTATTGTGTTGTTAAATGACTGATTGCTTTTAAGTATATACTGTGTACTGCTTTGTTAAATGACTGACTCCTTTTAAGTACATCATATGTCCTGCTTTGTTCAATGGCTGACCATGCTTTTAAGTACTGTTTTGCTGAATGCCTGACTTTGCTTTTTCATAGGTTCATACTAGGCTATCTGCCCTAGGGCATTTATAAGCCTAGCCAGAGTGTGTTTGGTTTTCGCCACCCATTTTAAATTAATTTTGCTATGCCCTTTTTTGAGGTTAGTATACTGTGCCTCTGTCTAACAGTGACACAGAAGTGATACCCGGGGTAAACCTACGATCTCCCATCCACTCATCAAGATTCCTCTTGAAGAGAGTCAATGAGGGACTCTGCCTAACCTGGACTTGGATTTTATTCCAGAGTGAAGGGAGCCTCTGGGTTATGAATCTGTCATATATGAGGTTCCTGTTTGTTGAATGACCAAGTTACTTGTTCGATATGTGGTATCTGCTGCCTTGTAGAATGACAGGAATTTGCTTGCTTGTTGTATGTAAAAGTAATAGTGGGCGGTTCCCACAAGTCTTAACAAAAAAGTTTACTAATTTATATAAAATAAACAGAAAGCAGTGTTGTATGCTGACAGGGGTATCATCAAGGTTATAGTAGGCAGATCCCACAGCAACTAAGGACAAATTGTTATTGTATATGCGCATCTATATATATATTAAAAAACAAAAATAGACAATTTAACAAAAGGAGGCACCTTGTGTCAAGGGCGGTACCCTTAGGGAAAAAGGTAAGAGTTTGTCTGTTTGCTTTCTGCTGCTTTAATGTATGACTGATGTCTGTGTTGTTGTGTAATGTTATGACTGCAGAGAAAGAGAGAGAGAGAGACAGAGAGATACAAAAAGAAAAAAGTTAAAAGTAGAATTACTTCAAATGTATGTGCCCTACAGCATGTTGGAACATGTGTGTCTGTTGTTAAATCATGTTCATGTGTGACTGTGTGAAAGTATCCTCAGAGGGTCCAAAAGAGTGGTCAGTTCTGGACACAATTATCCCATTTGCAATGCCAGACCTGTAACTTTTGAGCTCATGATGCAATCAAAGCAAAGGGGTGCTGTGAGAAAAGGCTGGTCAAAACCTCTCCTTTGTCACTGCATGATAACAGAATTCCTACTACTCTTCCCTGTCTAAATCGTGTGTGCATTGATATAGTTATTTTTCTTTCCTGTAAACTGCCAGAATCCAGAATCTGTAAGGTAAGTTTACAAAAAAAAAAAAAAAAAAAGAAAAAAATAAAAGGAAAAAAGAGAAAGAAAGATAAGCAAGCAAGATTGAATCCCCGAAAAGGGAACACCTGTATAGTTTATGTATCACAGTTAAAATAAAGGAAGTTGTAAGCATTTGCATGACTCATTTCAGCTTACTAAAATTGTTCTGATGGAGTATTTCCATTAAATGAAACATGATAGGAATAAATTCATAACTTGAAAGGTATTAAGTAAGTGAGTAACAAATGTCAGTATTTTATTCTTGGTATACCGAAGCTCTTGAAAGGGAAAATGAGTCAGCATTAAGGAGGTTACAGGATGCTAATAAACAGCTGTTGCAACAAGTAAAAGATGTTAAGAAAGCAGTACAGACCAGTAAAAAGGGACCCCTTTTATCCTGTTTTAGCAGGTTTGGGGAAAAAAAAACTAAGGATGGCCAAAAAGTAGAGACGTCTCAAGAGGATAACAATTCTCCATTAGCTACTGCACCTCACCCCCATATGTACTGATACGAGTGACCCCTGTACAAGATTCTACTGTTTCTGACCTCTGCATTTTTGAACACATGCTCAGCGTGGTACTGTTACATTTGAAATTACTTCTCCTGTTCAACTCTCATCTTTAGAACAAGCATTTGCAGTTAAAAAGGTTTTTCTTTCTTCTTCCTATCATTCTCAAAAAGCTTTTACCTTTCCAGCAGGAGCACTGGTCTTTGACATTCCTGTAGATCATCACAAGCACTCACATAATAGGAAAGGACAAGAGGCTATTGCCTCTGAATAAGATTCTTTTTTGGCACCTTAAAAAAAATGGGGGGAGGCTAATGCTGATTTGCATACTATGTCTGAATGTTTTCTAACTGAAAAAAGAACATCCATAAAGGTTTAAGGTGAAATTTAAAAAAATTACAAGCCTATTTTGACAGATTTAAAATAGATGCTTCAGGAAGTTGCTTCAAATGAAATAAGAACACAGTTATTTGAAAAGGCTAAAATAACACATTTTACTCCCACAAAAAATGCACTAATAGATAAAAGGACAGCATTGGCAAATTACAAAAGTGTGTCAGGCATGTAGGCAAAATAAATAAAAAGCCCCTGCAGATTATTTGAGTCATCTTAAAGCAGTGTTTGATAAAACATTCAAAAATACCAGCCCCAAATGAACAAGCTAAGTGAGCTATTGCAGCTGCCTTTGTGCCAGGTTTGCAAGCCCTGTACAAAATCAAATAAACCAAGTGCTTATAGACTGGCAAGAAAAAAGACTTAAAGTCCTTATTAAGTGCTGCAAATCACCATACTGGCTATGGCAGGGTAATAAAACAAAAATATATCTTGACCCTTTGCTGCCACTGAATCAAAAAGGACCTTATGTTAAAGTAGAAATAAATGCAAAGCCAATTCTATTCTTGGTGGAACTGAAAACACTAGATTTGTGTTAAAATTTACTTCAGACAGTTAAATACCAATATAGGAACAAAGTAAAAGGCAGCTGGTGTAACAAATGCTACTGTTACGTATTCTGTTTTAAAACTTATACCCATTTCTTTAGGTCCGATTGACAAAAAAGGCATTCTTTTATTTGAGTACAACTGTGCCAGTGAATCTTCTGTGTGACCCGGGTGGTACCATTTGCCGTACACCAGAGGGGGTGTATCTAGATATTCCAGCAGAATCTGTGGGGAAAGTGTTGCAATTCTTAGCAAAAGCTGGGAGGAGCCTTTTGAAGGCATACGGTCAACTGAAAACTGGTGCAGCAGGTACCTGCTAACTTATGGGTTAAACATTCTAATAAAGTAGGTATATTAAAATCTGCAAAACCTGTAAAAATAAAACTGAATCTGTCAAAACCTCTCCCTAAAATTCCATGGTATCCGCTGAAATCAGAAGCACAACAAAAACTCAAACCTGTAATGCAGTCTTTGCTACAACAAAAAATAAACAGTGTCAGATAAAAGTCTTTGTAATACTCCTATTCTCCCTGTAAAAATACAAAAATATAATAAAATACTTATAGGTTTGAGACAGATCTAAGGTCTGTAAACAATGCAGTATTATCATCTTTTTCTGTGGTTCCAAAAGCAGCAACAATACTTAGTTGATAACCATCTACAGTAAAATATTTTTCTGTAACACCTCTCTGTTCAGCATTCTTTTCTCTACCTGTCCATTCTGAAAGTCAGTTTTGTTTATTTTGACTTATAAGGGACAGTAGTATACATGGACATGGTTGCCATAAGGATGCACTGTATCTTTCATTTTTTTTCTTTCCTCAAATTCTAAAAAAATATATATTTAAAGGATGTGACATTTCCAGGTGGGTCTGTGTTAGTGCACTATGTAAATGATTTACTAATAGCATCTTATTCTTTTCAGCAGTGTTAGCAAAATACCCTGCATCTTTTAACTATGATTGCAGAAAAAGGACACAAAGTGTCAACAAAACAATTACAGCCATGGTTACAGCAGGTACGTTATCTTGGTCATTTAATATCTCAGAGTAGGAGCTTACAGTAGCCATCCCTCACTTTGAATCATCTTTATTACTTAAAATGAAACTCAGCCCTTCTTGACTGCACATCTAACTAAATATAAATGTGCACTTATTTTTTTCCTGATCCATCTGTTTCTCTAATACGCTGTTCTGTTCTAAATCCTGCATCTTTGTTATCTATTGCTGAAAATGGTCAAGAGCATGACTTTGTGAGTGTGTGACTAATTATCTGCTTTCTTCTAAAAAGGACTTAAAGGACATTCCTATCCACAATGCCAGATCAAAATAAAGATGTACCTGCTCAAAATGGAAAAAAACTGTTTTTTTGCTGTTAAAAATGTTCATTGAATGCCTACTAAAAGGGCATAGATAATCTGGTAGATTATGCCACCAAGTAGATTATAAAAGTAATAATTCTTATGTAATGCTATCGTAAAACTCTAATAACAATGACACATCTGATTTTAATAGTGTCAGTTTTCAAGCTGAGGCATCACAGGGAGAATTTCAAAAGTGGCTCAAAGATGGATATATTAAATCCTCTAATGGAGTACGGCAACATCCAGATGGCCGACTGGTGATGCCTGCCTCCTTGCCACCTTGCCTGGTAAGGTTATAACTTTTACTAGTCCATGCAGGTAAGGCAGCTTTATTTAATCAAATTACCCAAAGTTGGTATACCACTCATGTCTCCTCTTTGATACTTCAGTATGTTAATAGCTGTGCAATTGTTTAAAATACAATGTCAGCTACCACCACCTTGGGGACCTTTTGTTAATGTAGAGCTGGACTTTGTCCAGATCACTAAAGTACAATAATGTCCTATTAGTAATCTGTATGTTTTGTAAAACCTCACTCATGTCGCAAAGCAGATTCTGTAATTTGGTGTACCTTGTACTATCAGTTTTTTTAATTTTAGTCTTCCCTGTCCCAACCATCTGCAATCATCTGGACTAATAGAGAGGGTTAACAGGACCTTTAAAAAAAACATTTTTTTTTCTTCAAAGGTTTGTACTAAGCAAAACTTAAATGGTTAGAGACTTTAAATTCTACAAGAAAATTGAGACCGTATAAAAATTAATGGGAAGACCTATAACCCTTCCATTTGCTCCCCCTGTGTCAAATAAAAAGATCCACTCTAATGGATAACAAAAAGAAAATATTCATTCTTTACAGCAGTATCTCTTCCTCCACCACCTGACTAGCCCTGTCACCAACTGCAGCTAGGTGATTTAGTTTATATAAAAACCTTCCAAAGAATAAACAGCTTAATCCAGAGGTAAAAAGGCCCTTTACTTTGTAATCCTCACCACCCTGACTACAGTCCACTGTGCAAGACAACCAACCTGAATTCACTCATCTCACTGTAAGGAGACCTGCCGTGTGCTCCAGACAAATCATCACTGCTGGTGAAAGAAGATCGAAGTGTAAAGGACAAATCATCTGCCCAGTGAAACATATAAGAACAAAATTCAACTAAATTAGTATCTCATGATGAATCCGATGACAACAGGTACTTTTGCTCTGCTTTTGCTGCTGTTTCCTTTAATAACCTGGTCGAGAGAAAATCAGTTTCCTGTTGGTTCTTTGACAGTACGCTGTGACAAAATGTTGTGTATGTTCACATATACTTCAACATTCTAAGGCAGGGATTCCCATAATTCTAATTCCTGCATCACAGGTAACATTTGAAAATAACTTAGTGACACTGATCTAATCTGGTGTAATCTGACTAATTTTTAAAGGTTGTTTCACTTCAGCTTGCCACCACAAATTGTAGGTACATATGTTATGCCAGAAATGGGACTGTGCCAGTGGGAATCAGCAAATACAATGACACTAGACATAAAAGTGTATTAAACTCTTTACAGTTAAGATGCTATGACTGGGGGCATGGCAGAGGATCGTTACTACACAGTCATACCCCAAGGTGTGGACAGTAAAGCCATGGAGCGTGGGGTTTCACTATATTTGAAAAACATACACGCCTCCAAGCTGTTCAAACAGATAGATGCATAGGGGATACTACAGGAGCAATTTAACCATTGCAAAGACACCCATTCAAAGCATTGGTAGCTACTGGCCCCCACATGTGACCAGGAAGCCCATTCTGCCTATATGGACCTGATCATCTCTATCAGGATTTGAGGCTGTACCCTGATCCTGGGTGACTTTAACTACCCAAACATACATTGTAGGATGTACTCATGCCAGCACACAAATGAACAGAGATCCATCAACAGTGGAAATGCAAACACCTTGGAGCAGCTAGTTGATACCCTCACATGAGGTGAAGGTCTGTTGGAGTTGATTTGAAACAAAATGATTAACCACTGCAGCATCCCTACAGGTCAAACCAATCGTAAAGCAGTCAGGTTTGCAGTCACCATTTCCCACAATACTCATCTAGCTAGGGTCAGACATACAAACAACTCCATAGTTGACTACAGCCTCCTGAAGGATGATATAAACAGTTTTGCAGCCTCCACCCCCTCTGTAGGAACTGTCACCAATATCCAAAAATACACAAAATCACTATCAGTGCATTTGTATACATGCATGGAGTCAAGTATACCTGACAGGACTATATCATCCTCTGCAAGGATAAGTAAACCTGTGTGGTGGACATCTGCAATAAATAGTGTCTATAACAGAGATGAAATACTGCTGTCCGAGACAAGGAAGTTGCAGGTGCCCAATATGAAGCAATGTCTCAATAACCTGCACAAGCAAATAAGAGCATTACCGGAATCTTGCAAAGCAAACCCCGAGCCCACATTGGCAACATCCACTACAGACAATCATAGCTCCTTCTTCACATATCTCTGCAACATCAAAGGAAGCTTTCAGATCAGCTCAGTAGTGGTCATCAAGGAAACCAGGTATACAAGTGCTGTAGGTATAGCATACCTGATTCCTGATAGAGTCAGTGTAAGCTTCACCCCCAGTCAGTACATCACGACATCCCCAACATCTGCCCCCTTCCCCTTATATGTAGGGAACAGGTCATCACTGCCATCTCATGGTCATGGTATACAGCCACTATAGGAGCTGAGCACATCACAGGATGCATCCTACATGACCCCAAGCATGACCTTGCAGCACCAGAAGCCACTGTATTCAACCAAAGCCTGAATACAGCCTTTGTCCCAGCCAAGTTCATAGGTTCATAGTTTCATAGGTAGGTACTAAGCTATCGGCCCAAGGGCCTACGTAAGCCTAGCCAACAAGGTTCCCTGGCTTACGCCACCCAAGAAAGTTATTTTCCTGTGCCACTGTTGAGCAGAGACACAGACGTGATCCCCGGGGTGTATTTCCTATTTCCGATCCACTCATCAAGATTTTTCTTGAAGAGAGCTAATGAAGAACTTTGCTTGACATAGATGGATAGCCTGTTCCAGATTATGGGAAGTCTCTGGGACAGGAATCTATCCCTCTAGCATGTCCTGTTTACTGTGGAGACAAGGTTTAGGTCCCTAGAGCATGTAGCTCAGAGGAATTGGGATTTCTTTAGGTGTAGCATGTCCAATATCCCTGGGTTTGACATAGCTTTATATGTTAGGCAGAGATCACCTCGGAGTAGGCAATATGCTACGGGGTAAAGCTGGAGTTTTTTGAGGTGGTCAGTGTAGGGCATTTGTTTGAGGCCAGTAATCCTCTTTGTGAGGTACTTCTGTGGCCTTTCCAGCTGCTGCAGATGTCTTGTGAGGTACATTCCAAAAGGGGTGTTGTACTCTATAATGGGTCTAATGAGTATAGAGTAGAGTGGAACAATGACCTCTTTTTTCCTGGATGAGAACCCTTTTATGATGAGGTGTGCCACGTAGAAGGACTTCCTGACTACTGTGGCAATGTGACTATCAAAGGAGAGACTACTGACCACCTGGGTCCCAAGGTCTCTTATCACCATTCGTTGTTAAGTAGATTGCTGCCTATGTGGTAGTTCATGGGTACAGAGTTTTTACCAAAGGGGATGACACTGTACTTTTTGGCATTGAGCTTGAGGCCATGGCTCTGACACCAGGAATCTATCTCAGCTAGGCCCTTCTGTAGAATGTCCACATCATTTGGGGACTTGACTATGGCTCCTAGTTTGCAGTAATCTGCAAACTTTGTTAGCCAGAGGCCTTCTGTGTTAGCATGTACTTCAGAGAAGTAGATACCAAACAGGAGAGGTCCCAGGACAGAACCCTATGGTACTCCACTTGTCACTGCTTTGAGGTCAGATTTCGAGTCTGCAACTTTTACAGTGTGGGTTCTGTCAGTGAGTCAGTTGGCAACCCATCTTGTGACGTAGGGTTTTATATCTAGTTTAGTGAGTTTAGCTATATATGGGGGATGGTGTTGAAAGCCTTGGCGAGGTCAAGATAGGCTGTGTGAACCATCTTACCATCATCTACGGCTTTGGTGACTGCCTCAAAGAAGTCGATCAGGTTCAGGAGGCATGATCTGCCTTTCACAAACCCGAACTGGGTGGGATCCAGAGTTTGGAGGTACCAATGTCTTTGTTTATGAGTTCCATGATGATACGTTCCATGGCCTTGCAGACCAGGCTCGTCAGGCTAATAGGTCGATAGTTCCCGGGATCAGTGGTGGCTCCCCCTTTGTGGAGTGGGATAACTGTTATTGTGCACCATTCAGTAGGCACAAAGCCTGATGTGAAGCTATTATTGAACATGGTGCTTAAGTGGGGAGCCAGTTTGTTCTGAAGTTCATGTAAAATGCAGCCTGGGATGTTGTCCGGTCCCATGGATGCTGTGTTTTTGGCTTTAGAGAGTGCAGCTTTTACCTGCGTAGTTGTGATTAGTGGGACTCTGCATTATTCCTGTATAGATATGGGCCCTTTAGGGGGTGAGAGGGGGGTAAAGTTAGCACTGAACCTATCTGCCAGTGGGTTGAGGTCAGTAAGGAGGCAGACAGATGTGAGTGTCATATGTCATTTGCATCAGAATATGCATGCTGCTGCAGTAGCTGCTGGTCTATCTGCTGTGTATGTTTGTAGGAGAAGACTATGACACATGTCTCTGTCACTTGGCCATTCCCCCACCCTTTTGTATATGGGTGCTGTGTGGATTCTCCTGTTCTAGGTGTTTGGGAGGTGTAGTAGGTCTGTAGCAGGTAGCTGAACATACTGCCACATATGTTGCAGGCTGCAGCTGCTGCATTCTGGCCAGGAGTCATACAGGGGATTGTGAACACATTGGGGGACAGCTAGCTGTATATGTGAGTGTAGAAGCAGTGGCAGCTCTGTTGCCACAGCATAGCCAGGGTGTGACGGATCCACACAGTCTACCTGTTTTTTGTTATGCCTCGAGCCACATACCACTGTGTATGTTTGATTATCTACCTCACTATATGCTGCTAATATTGTAACAATACAATATGCTTAAGAGCAGGTCTTGCTCACTGATTACTGGTATAACTGAACTTTTGTTGACCTGTATCAGCCTAAAAGATATTTACCAGAATATGGGGGATTCCAATGAGGAACTATATCACAAGTTTGTGAGCTAACTGTTCTTTGGAAAAGGGAAGTAAGGCATAAGACCAGACATTATTAGACTTGTTTACAACTTAGGAAATGATCTGTAATTTTCTAAAATATTCCATCAACTCATGATAAGCTTGTGATCTATATGTCATTAATTGAACCTATTGATCCTATTGTTTGTTCAAGACTATAAAAAGCTCAAAGGCTAAAATGGAAATCATCATCATCTGGATTTGATCACAGCACTAGCCTGAACTGAGCATAAGAGCCATTTTTTCAGTGTTGGCCTTGACTTGACTGAACAGATAGCTGCACTGGATAGGATTGAAGTCTCCCTATCAGTGGCAAAGATGATTTTGTTTATGCATATGCTTGTAAGTACATGATTTATTAGTCTTTTTCTGTTTATGTAGTAAGTTTTTGTTTAATAAATTGTCAAGTTTGAGTCTTGGTGTCTTGTGTCATTTCTAATCCTGTATTAACCTCAGACTTTAAAGTAACGGACCAGTGCAAAGGATGATGATACCCATAACAGTCCAGTTTAGGCATGTGTCTCAGGTACATGTGTTATGTAATAGTGCCATGCATAGAGTGGTAGGTGACATTTAGGATGCATATTCATATTTTTGAAGTGTATCCCAACCTACAGGCCTTTGCCATGGTAATATGGGTGGCAATGACTTCAGCAGAAGCAACCAGTTCTACTTAAACTTGCAGTGCTCAGTCATGTACTTGTTGTTTGGACACGCATGTATCTGACAGACTGGAATGGATGCCAGAACTGTGGGAAGCAAAATGTACAGCATGGTAGGAATGACTGCAGTAGCAACATCTGGTCCTGTTTAACACTGCAGGTGTCAGTCAGTTATTTGTTGTATTGACAAGCATGTAGTTGACATGCAATAGACTGGAATGGAAGCCAGGACTGTGGGTGGCAAAATGTAAAGCACGCTAGGAAAGTAACAGATTGAGCTACTTAGTCAATACTATAGCAGGTGTATTTGCAAGACATGTGTGCATGCATACAGTCTGTAACACAGGATTGGCATGAACATGTGTGTTCGTATGGGTATGACATGCGACACTGAACTGTCTGTCATGATTTTCTAATTTCAATGTGTACTGACTTGCCAGTATTTCAGCACACAGAATAGGTTTTGTGACAACCACGCCAAAAAGTAGGTGGCACAACTGTGGACATTCTGTAACAGTCTGTGCAGTTGTTAGCTCTACATGGTATCCTAGGCCTCATGTACATCCATCAGCATTTACTTGGCTGTGTACTGGTTTGGTGTCTGCATCAGAGTTCCGAGTACACTGTTCTTTTCCTCATTATATGTGCAAGCAGCGTGTTACTGGCACTCAGGATATGTGTATGGAAACACCAGTTATACTTCCGAGCTAAGTGGCTTAGTGGGTTAATGCACAATGCTGTAGTTGACAGGGTCCTGTGTTCAAGAACTTGGCAGGGATGGACCTTTTGCTTATGTGCATCACTGATACTCAGGATATGTGTATGGAAACACCTGCTACTCTGCAGATCTGAGTGGCCTAGTGGGCTAATGCACTATGCTGTAATTGACAGGGTCCTGTGTCCAAGACTTGGCAGGGCTGATGCATCACTGATACTCAGGATGAGTTTATGGAAACACCTGTTCTTCCTCAAAGCTGAGTGGCCTATTGGGCTAATGCAATATGCTCTAGTTGGTAGTGTTCTGGGTTCAGGCTTGGCTGGGGTGATCATTTTGCTGATGTGCAAAACAGTGTCAGATAGACAAAATGTGATTAAAGCAGTTTTAAGCAGCTCTAAGCAGGTTTAAGTGGGTTTGCATGATGAGGTGCAATGCTCCACTTAAACCAGAGCTAATTCCAAAAAAAGAAACAGGACAGTGTCAGAAAGACAGAAAGTAATTAAAGCAGTTTTAAGCAGATTTAAGTGGGTTTAAGCAGGTTTGTGTGATGAGGTGCAATTCACCGCTTAGCTCTGCTTAAACCCTTACTAATTCCAGAAAAAGAAAAGAAAAAGAAGGTGATAGGAAAGTGGTGAAATGGGGGAAACAGGGGGGGAAACAATGTGAAAGGTAGGTAGGGATGTGCAGGATGGGTGTAAGAAAGGATCATAGCCATCCATTTCTTGTACAGCAACAGCTGTGTAGCTTGTGGACAATTTGGAATTTGGAGCCTCACATCCCAGAGACAGGGGTGTGGGTGATATAACTTTTTTGATTAATTGCTGTAATGATTGATTGTGGGCAGTGTAGATGTGTGCAAAATGGTGAGCTATGTACGGGGTGATTTTTCTTTGTGGGACAGATGCCAATTTTTCTTTTAAGGAGAGAGTGGAATGTTGGGGAAGGGATATAGGTACATGTGGGGAGGTATGTTGGGTAGGAAAGGTAGCATTTGCAAACAGACAAGACAGACAAGATAGCAGACAGGGGTGGTGTATGACACATGAGGGGGTAAGCACCTTGGATGGGGATGGTGTTGTTGAATTGGAGAACCAAGTGCCCCCAGATGGCAGCAGTGGGACTGAGCACCCCACCCATGGGCAGTCACCACTGCTCCTTCCCAGCCCCAAAGGTGTGCTGGGGATTGGGTGCCAGGGCCAGCGTGCTGCTCTATGTAGGCCAGTCTTCTCTCAATCTGGTGCTATTGATCATCAAAACCTTGCTGCACAATCCTACGCACCATGCCTGGTGTCTGTTGTCGGGTGACCACTCCCTCTCCATGCCCATTCCCGGGTGACAGGCCCCCATCCCCTGAGGTAGTTCCACCAATAGGTGTTGCAAGACCAGCAGAGGGGACACCTCCAAGTTGGGTCCCAGACATGCTAGGACCTGGTGCCATGGCCGATTGAGGTAGGGTAGGTGGATCCATGGGAACCGGCCTACCCAGTCGAGCTATGGTGTTGAGGTGTTTCACAGTGCATAGGTAAATAATGAAAAGGGCATGTGGTTAGTTGTAACAGCATGCCAGAAAAAAATCACATAACCTAGTAACATAACATTGCATAGTATATAGACCACAGCAATAATTGGGATAACGGTCAGTAGTGTAATAGCATGCCAGCAACAGATACAGCATAAGGCCAACAACATAGGTAATTCAGCAAGGTATGTTAATATGCAACAATTGTAATACATAACAATCATAAAACACAAGGCCCAACATAACATTTTGAGAACAACATATATTAAAAGTATACCATACCCGATGAATAGCAATAATAAATTATGATGCAGATAAGGGTTTGGGGGAGAGAGACACATACATGCCATTACTACCAATTCAGGGTATATTGTTTGCAACAGGACTCTTATATACTCTACAAGTCTGCCCTTAATTTATATATCCATGTACCCTATAGCTTTTGTAGCACCTACATACCTCTCAAGCTATTCGCATGGGACAGTATGGGCCAAGCTGTAACACCTACAGGTACACGACTACATGTCAGGGGAACATATGTGACTACCAAGGTATAATGTGGACTGATGTAGTATGACTGTGCTATTGAGATAAATCAAGTGGCTGTTAAAACTGTGTCCTAGGGATTTGGCTTGACACTTGAGAGTCATGTATGATGCACAGTCCAGAGAGTTTATGCTTATAATGCCATCCTTGGCAGGCATGGGGTTAGGCTATCTGCAGACATTCACAAACACACCAAGCATACAGCTGTACCATGATTAAACAGTTTTATTTGTTTTAATAACTTGTAATAGTATTGTACTTGTTGACTTTTTATTTACTGCAGTCGTATCACCTTGCTGAGCAATGCTGTTAACACTCTGGTTCATCTGAACACAGAAAATAGTAACTCATTTGAACAGTTACTACAGCCATTTGTTTACCTGTGATTCCTGTGGGGAGAACATCTGTTAACAATACAAAACAGTTTCTATTAATATTTAGTAGTACTCGTCCCTGAATTTGAACCCCGGTCTGTGTGTGACAAAATGTATATCAAACCTAGTCTTTATCACACTTAGCTACTGAGCCACTGCTGAATATTGATTGAGTAATATATGCCTAGAGCTCACCTGGTAACACACTGTGACCTGGTAATAGAGGTAGAGTGTCATACAAGACCGCAGTGACACTTGAACACACATGCATGAAATTCATGCATGACAGAGATAATAGGTGAACTGTATATTAATACTTGGAATGCAGGTGTACACATTTAACCTGTAGTGGATGGGAATATGTGTGATGTGTACAGATCATATTGGACTGCTGGGTGCCTACCTGACCCGTATACAATGCAGATGGTATATTTGCCGTCTACAGCTGTTACAGTTTCATATTTGCCTGCAGCAGCGTAACTAAGTTTAGGAATGCATACAGCTGAAATGCAGTGGTTAACACAAGACATTCCTGAGATAAACACACTATTATACCTTAGCCATTACTATGCTAGGTTCAGATCTTAGTGCAGAACAAATATTATAATGCATTATATCTAGTAGTACAGCTCCACATCTACACTTTAGAACAACATTTCTTTATCAGCTAACATTCAGTCACTTCATGGTATTATTCCTGTGTTAACTTCACATCAGTTGTAATACTTGTTTCCTTGACCAACAGCCCAAAATACACACATTTTGCAGAACATAGCTTTATTAGGGATGACATGAAACAGTGATTGGTATACATCTAACAGTCTTTATTGATGAACACTTTGGATAATGCAGGCATTGCAAGACAGCTGTTATTCCACAATTTATGCAGTAGTAACTTTATTTCATTAACAATTCTAATTGCAGTTTAACTTTTTATTTCTTTAACATTGTGACTGCGGTTGAAATTTATTTCTTTAAAATTATTAATGCAGTTGAATTTATGTCCTTAACATTATGAATGCAGTTGTACATTATTACTTTAACATTATTAATACAGTTTAAACTTTTATTTCTTTAACATTATCAATGCAGTTGTAACTTTCTTTCCTTAACATTATCAGGGTTCATGCTTTCATGTATATTGAACTGTACCTGGCATTACTCACTTATATCACTCCAGGCCTATGACCACATTCATCACAGTACACTCAACACAGAATATACCTACTGGCAGCTACTACTGTACTCCTTTTATTTGTATTGCTATAGATTGCAAGATATATCTGTACTCACCACACTCACAGTGCAACCTGGCCAGGCACCCTGCATGGGCCTACAGGTTGCGATTTCTCTCCTCTGCAGCTGTAGGGAGAGAAAAACACCATTATGGGTACCTGTCTATCCCATATTCATACTAGAATTTGGTAAAATAATGCTTACAATACTTACAAACTTGTGGGGTATTGTCAGCCTGAGCATCTTGGATCCATGTGGCCAAAAGATCACCGTTCCTATGCTTCAGGCCATCATAATGGTGACGCACTTGCTCACCTGTGTGGGGGATGCTAGTTGCACTGGTGAGGTCACATGCCAGTTGATCCCAGGCCTCTGATTTGCATTCTGACCCCTGGAAATGGCCCTGCAGCAGTTGGATGTCATGGTCTTTCACAAGGAGTCTAACCATAATCCTGGACTTGGCTGTTTTCCTGCCCTTTGCTGCCATTGGGCAATTTTTTAAAATGCTCAGCTCCACTTAGCACCACTCAAACCCACTGAGCTCAGCCAAGCAGTGCTTAAACTTGCAATGTCTAGCAATGCTTAGCAGTGCACAAATTAGCTTAGCTGAGCTGAGGACTGCTTAAACAGGATTTGCTTAGCAGAGCCCAAACCAGCCAAGTGGAGCTGTGTGTTACTAAGCACTGCTAAAACAGGTTCTGTTGAAGCACTGCTTGGCTTGACTTAGCAGTGCTTATCAGAGCTTAGCTAAGGGCAAACCGCATGTAAAAAAAATAAAAAAGAAATAATATTAAATTATTTGTTCATTATTACTACTTTATTATTATGTATATGTATTGCACTTCTATATTTTCTAAACGTATGTATTCTAATTTCTTTATCTTGGAGTGTGTATTGTAGGTATTCTAGACTTGTGTGTAACTGGATATTTTCTCCTAGAGTCTCCACTGATAATGGGCTACTGACCCAGCTGGACTAACATGGTTAACATATGTCAATACATACATCACTAAAATAAAATAATTAATTTATAAAATGTTGCTATCAGATGTAAAAGTTCAATGGCCTGTCTGTGTATTCAAACCGTGTGCGTACTGCACACAGGGCTATGATTCTAACCATTCAGCTATGTAGATATGATTACTCTGGCTATACATTTCTATATAGGTATGTTTAAGCACTGCTGCGTACTGAGCCCCGCCATGCAATCATACTCAGCTATGCTTAAGCATGACCTTTAACTTAAAACTAAAAGTATCCGGTTTCATTTTTAGATGTCTGGCATGTGTCCCTTACTAAGAGCCACGCCGTGCCAAGGAAACACACACACACAAAAAAAAAACAGGAATAAAATATTTTACTTTTAAATTTCAGTGCCATCCAGCACTTTAACAGTGCAGGGGGTGTGTTACTCATCTATGGACATTGTAACACACCCTTACACTGATTCTGTAACTTTGTTACACAGCTCTTTCTCAGTAATGCACCTTCATTAATATGCAAAGCATGCTGCTGAGGGGGAGCCACAGACATGGCCACAGTACACTCCTTATAGGCTTTCCACTAGTCTTACACAGATTTTTGCAGCAGAGTGCATTTATAGCAATTGTTATTGGTTAGACTGCTCATCCACTTATTTCTATATGCACAGGTTCAAAGCTGAATATTCTGTTTCTACAATTTGAATTTTTTGGGTACTATGTGAAGTATAATTAGAAATAGTACAAATTCAGTCTTGGGTATTAAGACATTTTTGGTTATAACAATTTGTAAACTAGGAATAGAATTTGAGTGATACAGTAACACGATTTTAACTGTGTCACCGATTTCTTGGTGGTATTAGCCACATGCACATTAAAGTTCAGCAGAGGGTGTAGAGCTGCACCTAGGCATTTTCAATGGGTAACAATGCGATTAATATTTATGTTGGTATAATTTATTGTTAATACAGGTAGTAACTGGATTTTGTTTTTTCAGTAGAAAACATCATAACATTTGCCTCTGCAAACAAATCTACTCTCTTAGAAGCACTTATGATAATGCACCCACACTTGTACAACTAGTGTTTAAGCTAAGCTTTGGAGAAAAAGCCTTTTCTAGAATCAGACCTGCCACATGGAACCAATGGAGAGATGATGGAGGCTTGAATGGAGAGATGATAGGGGTCCAAATGTAGAGGTGATAAAATCAGCAAGCAAAGAAGATAAGTATTGCTGGAATTGAATACATCCTTAAATGCAGGTGAGTAAATCTGACCAAGATGACACTGATATATAGACTGTATTTTATATAGCACATACCATGGGCAGAAGCAGGTTAAAAATAAAAAAAAATACAGGTGAGTGCACAAGATCCAGGACAAAAAAGTGCCCAATCCTGGTAGGCACAGTGATACCAGGACTGGAAAAAATGACAGTGCAGAATCGTTGAGACACAGAAACTTTCCTGCAGTTGGATTAGGGCAGGCTTAGGGGGAGGATGTTGTAGAAGGAAGTAGTAGTCCACAAAAACTGAGAGGCCAAAACAGAGCCATAAAGATGATAGAGAGGACTGTTGAGGATAAGAAATAAATGATGTATTGTTACTATTATGCAAAAAGCCCAGAATCCAGATAGGAGATAATCAAAAAGTTTAAGTGAGAATTTAGAAAAAGCAAAATACTTGTACAAAAAAAGCTACAAATGCAAGTCTGTGTTTACTAATACAACAGATTCATGAAAAACATTATATAAACCAAGAAACATTAGGCCTTTTGGAAAATGAAGCAAATGAGGAAGTGCAAAAATGTAAAGAAAAAATCTAGAGATTTTTGAAAGGTATAAAAATGAAACATGGACATGGGAAAGAAAGATCAATCTGATATGGTGCTATTTTTATGCAAAGGAGAAAAACAAACAATACAAAACACCAGCTCCAAAGATATTTGCATAGAAATACAGACAAAGACACCCAGATATAAAAAAAAAAATCACAATACAAAAAAAAAAAAAAAATAAGATCACAAAGGAGATCATAGAACAGAAGATTAGTAAAGTAGAATTAAAAAAAAATAGAAACAATTTTTGGAATACCTGAAAAGTGAAGGATTTAGTGCTGAAAATCCAACACTGGTAACATCACAGCATGATGGAACAATGAGTCCCCAAAATAAAGAGAAACAGTGGAGTGGGAGGCATCTGAAGAAGAAATATGGAAATAGGAAAAGAGATTTAATGTGGTATAATATTTATGCAAAGGTGAAGGCAAAACAAATCAATACAAAAAGCAGCAACACAGATATTTGAAGAGAAAGTACAGCTGTGTAATATCTTACCATAACAGTAGACGTCTTTGCCATTACTACTACAGTATTCCTTACAAATGGGGATTCCTTGCCATGAACCCCACCATCCAGCCAGTTTACCAAAGTCTACCATTGCTTTAAGGTATGCTGAACGTCACATGCACATTCCTTGCATAAAGGTGACATTCAGGCATACTATCCACAGAACTTCTTTGCCACCAGTCCAAATGTTGTTTTAGCCATTGGTCTACTGTACACTGCTACTGTACTACTGCAACAAACAAAAGATATCTGCACAAGCAGAAAAAAGATATGCAGATAAATATTAAGGAAAAGTACAAAAAAGCAGTTCATTGATGGTCCAAAAAGATTTATAGTGAATTGTGAAACAAGCCAAAAGGTAAATAAATACCACCAAAAAAGAAGAACTATATACATTTTTGGTGAAACATCCCTCTGGAACATAAAAATAAGTTGTGTACTTAACATAACATTCCATCTGCGTTGTCCATTTTTATTCTTCCTCAACTGTTGTGTTTGGATCTGATCCTCTGATATGACTCAGCCATAACCAAAAAGCCCTCTAGCTCCTCCATTATCCATAAAGCACCAAACCCTAACGTACCCCAGATCTTGTTTGCTGCTAAAATACGAAATTTTAAAACACATATATATATATATATATATATATATATATATATATATATATATATATATATATATATATATATATATATATATATATATATATATATATATATATATATATATATATATATATATATATATATATATATATATATATATATATATATATATATATATATATATATATATATATATATATATATATATATATATATATATATATATATATATATATATATATATATATATATATATATATATATATATATATATATATATATATATATATATATATATATATATATATATATATATATGGAAACTATAGAGGAAACTATATCTAGAGCTCAACATCAATGACAGTACTCGTTCTTCTAAAAATCCACTGTGAACAAGGTTGGGGGGATTAGTGGGTGGGAATTTGAGGAAGAATGAAAATGGACAACACAGATGGAATGTCATGGTAAGTACATAACTTCTTTATCTGATTTTGTCAATATTCATTCTATCCTCAACTGCTTGGCTAGAGTCCCCAGCTACCTAAATTCCTGAGTGGACTCTAAGAAAGGATACTCCTGAGCACAGTTGATCCAAAGGCTGCTCTTCCCTTCCAGATCAGATCCAGTGTGTAATGAATAATAAAAGCATGAGGACTGGCCCAGGTTGCAGCTGCACATATGTCATCCATGGAAGCAACCTTAGGAAGGAAGAAAGTGTTGGTACATAATATGACTGTATCCTTATGAAAGATCAAGTATGGAGGTTTAGAGAACAATGTTTGAAGTTCTGGAATTCTTCTAGTAGAGGTAATGGCCACTAGAAAAACAGTTTTCCAGGTCAGTGGTGGCTGGTGAGTTCAAATCGAAGGGGGGCTGCAGGAGACAGCTGAATGGGTGGGGCCAATGGGAAGGGGTTTAGTCAACTAGAAAGGGAACGAGCTATGCTCAAAACCACAAAACCTGGAACTTTAATTAAATGTGCTGCCCTGGGTGCCAAACCGTCATTATGAGAGTCCAATCAAGACAATGTGAAGTGTAGAAGAATATTTCAATGCATTAGCTGCATGACAGCGTACTTAATATCTAGATGGACGCAAAAAGGCTGTGAGGCATGAAAAAATAAATTACTTTTTAAATACATTACTGGAATGCCAGTCAAAATCAAGTACAAGAAAAACAAGCAGCACTCAATTCAAACCAATTCTCTTTGCACTGCATTTCTAATTATAATTTATATTCAGTTTTATTAAAGTACCAAGTAACATGCTGAAAGTAGCAATCTCTATGATACCCCACTTGAAAAAATGTTCCTTATCCAAAAAAGACCTGCTGCCTGACAACAACTATCTACTAGTTTTATGGGGAAAACATGATCAAAGTAAAAAATGAAAAGCAAAAAAGAAACAAGCTCAAGATACATTGCTTAAAGGATTACTGTACAGGTGATGGACCACACAGGATAGAGTAGCATTCTGTTTGGTTTACAGGTAAAGCCTGCAAAGATGACTGCAAGTCTCCAACAAATGTAATGAGCTTCTTAAAATAATGTAATCATGTCCTTTATTACAAATACTGTCATATGCATTTCAATACCAAAGGCTTATACATTATCTAGTTATGCACATATTCTCTGCATGGCAACAGAAAGGCTTTCACTGTTGGCAATTCTTTAACAGTATGCTTATTAAAGCTTACTTGCATCTTACAATCTCAGACAAGCTTACCTGATGGTCATTGAAGCATTGCTACTTAAACACAGAGCAACAGGCACTTTCTGAGTAATACTAAGCATAAATCAACAGTATAAAAATATGACAAACCAGAACATTCTGCAAAATCAAGGACAGAATAAAAGTAGTACTTGTATCTACCTTGGATGGGGGGATACTCTGCACATTTACATTGCATAACTGCTCCTTGCCTTGCTTGGGCACATCCAGAGTCACACTACATGAGGCAGTGGGGTGCAACAAGTATGTCACAATTTGAAATGTCGCTGGCTGACTGTGATGACCCTGACATATTTGTCATACCTCTCAACCTCAGAGCAAGAAATCTGGACAAAGCCATACATAGAAGTGGGATAAGGCCCAAAAATAAGGACAATTTTAAATATCGCTCTTATAAACTTAGAAAGTAATAGAGTAGTAGGTCTTGCATTAGTATGAATTTCTGAAAGGTATGAAATCTGAAACACAAATGTCTGTCATTATTTTCTAACTTCAGACTTTAATGATTTGCTACTAATTTGCCAAAAAAACATAATTTTATGAAAAATGGACCAAAAATGTGATGCAAACATATAAAATAGCCACACAATACAGCTGGGAATCTGTCAAAGAAGGGGCACTTTTTTAATATTAGCACTGCTAACTTGAGCAGCTGACAAAATAAAAGAATCTGCATGCATTTCTGAAATAAAAGTGATCTATAACTCTGGTTATTACAGTTATTTCTTAATTGTAAACCCTCCACGTTTTCTTCCAAAATTGCCATTTTGCGGCAGGATTATTAGGGGAAGAGCAACATTTTGAGTCAAAATCTGGGACAGTTCAGAGGTTTGGATATGCCTAATTCTTTAAAGCAATTAATTTGCACATACCTCTTAACCTGTTAATACAGGAAATCTGGACAAGGCCAAATATACTTATAAACAGTACAAACAATTGTTGTATAAACTGAGACATTTGATAGAATAACAGGTCTTGGTTCAGCATGCATTTTTCTGAAGGTTATAAAGTCTGAAACTCAGTGTCTATCATTATTCAGTGACTTAATTCCTAAATTATTTGCCAGAAAACCACACATTTAATGAGGAACAAACCAAAAATAAAAAGCAAAAATCTATTCATTCTGTGAAAATCTGGACAGTTGAGAGGTATAGTTCAGCCCGAGCTGTCTGAGTTTGCCGCCTTTCCTCCTCACAAAATCATGGTCGAATGGAGCCTCCCCCCCTGCAGCCATTCCAATGAACCATTACTTGGCTATTTCACCCCATTTACTATAAATACTAATGTGCATACTGCTTTACTTCTACGATTATTTGATCTTCATTTGAAAGTTTTATTTTGCATTTTACAGCACAAACACTAAGACATTTGCTAAATAAAGCAATGCAATCTCACAATGAAAACAGACTTAGCATTAAAACTTCTCTGCCCTTGAAACTCACATTCATTGAAACAGCATTAAAACCCACATTCAAAGAAAATACATTTTGCCAGTGACAGATAAAGATTAACTTTGGCTATTTTCAAATCATAGGCCCCTTGCACATGAAACATACACATGGTCTTTGATACACATTTCTGATTTTATTAAATTATATTCCTTGTACAATATAGTACAGCTGTAGAGGGCATTTTAAATTTGTTTTGAACATTTTTCCAGTAAACAATGAAACAAAATGCATGCCCCAATAATGACAAAACTGCCCAATTCAGAACATTTTCCAGTAAACAATGAAAAAAAAAATGCATGCACCAATAACGACAAAACTGCCCAATTCAGAACATTTCTATCATAAAAGTCTACTCAAACTTCTACAGTCCACCAGTATCAGTAAATATGCACAATCTTTGAAGAAGTAAAAGTCATCTAAATAATTCCACATTAAAGAAATCTGTAACTAATGAAGAGGTTGCTGCTAGAAAACAACTTTATATGTCATTGTTTCATCTACAAATAAAGTGTCTGTTGCCCTTGAGAAATAAATTACCTATGTTTCATTAAAAATGATAAGCTAGTAATATTACAATAGGGAATGGATGGCAAACTGATAACAAGTTCAGAGTTACTAGGTATCTTCACCAAAAAGGACTGCAGCATCCACCCAATTTACAATACAGTACAGTATCAGCAATGCATCTACCTACTGTGGGAGTAGAACCCACAGCCTTCTGCATCAAAAGCAACTACACTACCTGTTGTGCTATTAACAATGCAAGCTGACTCACTATAAGCATCACTAAACTTTTGTTCCCCTGAAGCTCTCAGCTTCTTGTAAAATCTACTTGACACTCAGCTGTATTTCTGAACTTTGCAGCACAAGAAATCTGGAAAAAGCCAAAATTTTTTTGGGGGGGGGCAAAAGACCAAAAAACAGGGACACATTTTAAACATTGCTTGTATAATGTTGGAAAGTTGCTAGAATAAAATGCTGTGTTACCACCATACATTTCACTGCCAAGCATTGGACCCAGGACCCTGTGCAAAACAGT
Organism: Protopterus annectens; assembly: GCF_019279795.1. NCBI lineage: Eukaryota > Metazoa > Chordata > Ceratodontiformes > Protopteridae > Protopterus > Protopterus annectens. The sequence goes on along the minus strand of NC_056751.1, from coordinate 641,935,186 downwards.
CAGAGCAACATACCACTATGCCAAATCAATCATCTGTTTTATGAAAAAGGAAGACTGAAACTTAAATGGCTACATTCAGTGAATTCAGTTCTCACCATAGCTGTCAACATCTTTGCACAAAACACCTAAACAAAGCCAATAATGGGGGAATACAGCCCCCAAACATATTCAGTGAATTCAGTTCTCACCATAGCTCTCAACCTCTTAGCAAAAACACAGACAAAGCCAGTAATGCTGGAATACAGCCACTAAACATATTCAGTGAGTTCAGTTATCACCATAGCTCTCAACCTTGGCACAAAAAACCTGGACAAAGCCAATAATGGGGGAATACAGTCCCAAAAATAGGGACACATTTCAAATATCCATCTTATAAACTTTGAAACTTGCTAGAATAATAGGTTTTGTGTTACCATGTACTTTCTGAAGAATATGAAGTCTGAAATTCCAGTGCTTGTCATTTTTATTTATTTTACATTTGTTAACCAGGAAAGTCTGATTTGAAACAAAATCCAATTTTTGGCAGATGAAGAAACACTCCAGACATGCCTTTGTAAGATGAGAGAACACCACAGCAAACCCACAGAAGACATACACACTCCACATAGAAGGCACCCCAGCCAAGAATCAAACCAGACAACTTGCAGCTATTAGGCAACAATGCTACCACTGCACCACTGTACAACTGGCTATGCTGAGAAACAAAAATGCAGAAACCACAGATTTTATGAGGAACAGAACAAATATGAGGCAAAAATATGCATTTTTTTTTTACAAATGGTGGTGGGTAGGGAATTCAGGCTCTTGCCATTTCGGCCCAAAGTACAGGGTTCAAGCCTTATTCTTTATCCACCACCATGTAGCAACTGAAGCATTTCACACACACACACTGTCAAAAGCAGCAAGCTCCATTGTTGCTGTATAATCCATTCCTGCACCATCATCGCCAGCCAAGCTGTTAATCCATGCAGTAGGCAAGCCCTTCCCATGAGATTAGACTGCTGGAAAAATGTAGATGTGCATGTTGTCTTTGTAATCTGGACTGCTGGTGGAGACAGTCTGGATTCTGTGTGCATGCTCCAGGCTGGTTAACCAGCAGTCTGAATATCAGAAATGCTGTGCATGCATGATGTTCTGGGACTCGTTTCTTTTATTATTTTCTTTTTGTTATTTTTATTTTATATTTTGTTCAATTTTCTTATTTTACAGCTGGGAGGGCTGCAGTCCTGCAGTCCAATAGCACGAGTCACCCCTGTTTCAGGTCATGAATTTGAGATCACATTTATCTGGTGGTTCAACGGGTGAATTAATTAGCCTCTTGGAAGGCTGTGTAAGCCAAGGCGCTAAGTGTTTCTAAATTCATTTACTTCTTGGATCAGTGGTCTTGGTGGCATTTTATTATTTCATTTTTTGTTTTTTTAAGTTGTATTAGTTTTTGATGAATGAGTTAAGACCTGCAGTACCAAGTTCAGATTCCATGGAGGAGTTGAATCTTTGTATGGGGGTCTTAGCAAGAGTATGCCTCTCAAAAAGCCCTCACAAAGTTTAGAAGAGGCCACAGAATTCTCAAATCCAACATGAAAATTAGATATTCTTGCTAACTGAATTTTAATTGTGGAGAAGTAGGCTTAATCATTAAAAATTGATGCCAAAAATTCAAGTATGCTATGTATAGGAGCTGAGAAGGGATCATTGTGTTTTTGTTGTGCCTAGTAAACAAAACATTTCTATTTACTTATGTAAAGTCTACTTGTAGAAGGCTTATGGGAAGATAAAAGAATGTGATGGACATGGGAAGAGAGACTAGGTTGTCTGGCTATTACTAGAATTGGAGAAACCACAATGTTAGCTTGAGGTTTGAGACATCTGGATGAATCATGCCTGTTGGGTGAGACAGAAGTTCTGGAGTTGGATCCAGAATCCAAGGTTGGTAAAGCAGATGAGGCTACAGAAAGGGGAACCAAATCTGTCAAGAGCAGTAAGGTGCAATGAGGATGAGCTTGCTCTTCAACCTGGCAGCTTTCTGCAGAAATTTTGGGATTAGGGGAATTGGCAGGTAAAGATAAAGTAGACTGAGGGCAAACTGTGGTGTAGAGCATCCCTCAGTGATTCCCCTGGGGGCGTAAGGGCAAAGTAGCTGCTGCATTTGTTGTTTAGAGAAGAAGCAAAAAGATCACAAGTCTGGCCCTATTCACCGAAAATCATTTGTTTCACTTTATGTCGAGAGACCAATTGTAAGGAAGAAGAATGGACCTGGTCAGTTTGTCTGCTATCACATTACTTCCCTGGAAAGTGCATTGCTATGAGAAATTGGTTGAATGAGATTGCCTATTGCCACACTCTGAGTGCTTCTCAACACAAGTGGTATAATCTGGTTCCTCCTTGTTTGTTGATGTACTAAACATCTGACATATTGTCTGTTTGAATTGCAATTGTTCCTAAAGGAATTCTGAAAGGCCAGCAATGCTCAGAGAACTGCTAACATCTCTAAAACATTGATATGCAAATTGGCCTCATCAGGGGACTAAGTTTCTTGGACTGTTTTCCCCAGGAAGTCCCCCACAGCCAATCTAGGAAGCATCCCTGGTCATTATGACCTTGGGCTGAGGGAGAATGAAGGGACATCCTGATCTGTCTGAATCCCTTACAGAGGTATGTCTTGCATGCCTGTGTAATTATTATTTGTGTTGACTTGAACTGGTAAAGAACTGATCATTATGTTACTAACATCCACTAAAGAATTCTCATATGAAATCTGGCTACAGGAACTAAGGTTATGCCATCTGACATTGATCCTAAGGCTTGAAGGATCAAGCAAGCTGACATCTTGGTACTGTGAATTATTTTCATAACCTAGAATCTGACAGTGTGTACTCTTAAAAGAGGAAACAAAGCTGTCACTGATATTGTGTTGTAAACTACTCCTATGAACTCCAAGGGTTAAACTGGTTGTAACCAAGATTTCTTGCAATTTAGGGTTATTCTTAGATGAGAACAAATCTGAAGAATCTGATCTCTCCATCTTGTTAGTAGTTGCCTAATCAGGGTGGTAATGAGCCAGTCATCTAGATATGTAAACACTCAGAATCCCTGGAGTCTCAGGTGAGCTGCTACTACTACCATGCATTTGATGAACACCCTGGGGGCTGTGGTGAAACCAAAGGGCACTGTTCTGAACTGTCAGTGACTGGCTCCCAGATGGAAGTGTAAATACCTTCTGGATTGTCTGCCCATCTTTATATGATAGTATGTATCCTGAAGATCTATAGAGCACATCCAGTTGTCCTTGCCCAAGAAGGGTAGAATGGACTGAACCGTGACCATCCGAAACTTTGTATGTCACCCTGACTTGTTTAACATGCTGAGATCAAAAATTGGTCTCCATTCTCTTGTTTTCTTTGGCACTAAAAAGAATCTTGAGTAAGTTCCAGATTCTATCTGGACCAGTGGGACCTCTTAGATGAGTCTTTTCTCTAGCAGCTTTTGTATTTCTAGTGCTGCTGCTTTCCTCTGACTGGGTGGAACATCAAGAATTTTGCTCATAGATGGGAAAGGAAGGGAAAAGGGAATTATATATCCTCTGGAATTAATCCCTCGCACCCAGTTGTCTCTTATGTTTAGTCAGGCTGTCTTGTGCTGCGATGGTCGACCACTGATTGCCTCCAGAGGTGGACAATCAAAGCTCCTGTCAGAACTGCCAGTAGAGTCTATCAGAAAAAGAATGTCTTGACCCCTGGTTTTGCAGGCCTCCTCAGCTGTGGGAGCATTGTTGTCCATTCAAGTTCCCCCCTCTGCCCCTAGGGAAACTATCTCCATGTCTGTCCTAGAAAGGACCCTGGGACTTTCTGAATCACATCTTCTGATCGCCCCATTGAGTCCTAGAAAAGGATCTTTGAGGGGTTGAAAAATAAATGCCCACTGCAGAAAGGGTCTTTCCATCCTTTTCATCTGGAGAGCGTTTTCTTCACTTTTGGGCCAAACAATGAAATGCCATCAAAAGCAGCACTGAAGAATGATGATTTGAAAAACTCCACAAATTCACATAAGCAATCCAGGCATGCCTCCTAATGGATACGCCTGAACCCACTGCCCTTGAGGAACCTTCAGCTGCATGTGAGATAAGCCTCATGGATGAATTTGAAATAGATTAGAGGGTAGCCACCTGAGATGCCACAGATGATTGAGCCTCAGCTGTAACAGTCTCTGAAACAGATTTTGAATGTTCCTTGATCAAGTCCATTTGTAGCCTAGTAAAATGTGCCATATAGTTCAGTCACCAAAGAGCAAACATCACTGATGCATAAACATGATTCCCAAATCTGTCCATTGCCTAGACGGAAGGAGTTGAAGAAGTAAACAGTCTTGGAGACTAAGAGAAAGTCTATTTAGTCTTATGGTTGGGGGATTGAGCCCCGGAAATACCATCTCCAAATGAAGAAGGGAGCAATCCTTTTAGGATGAGTTTATTTCTCATGTCTGCTAAGGCCCTTGGGTTACAATTTTTACAGACAGAACAATCCTTCTTTAATTGTTGAGGGTCTAAACAATAAACACATAAAATGTGGGCATCAGAAACAGGTAATTTATGCCCACACTTCTGACACTTTTTTGAAGTTGGCAGGTCCTTTATCAGGCATGATGACCAACAGAAGAGAAAAAGGAAGAAATAGGGAAAGTTTTTTTTAGCTTAGCAGAGAAAAAAGATAAAAAATATACCAATAATGGTACAGAGAACACTAATGTGTATGAAATAAAGTATAATGGAAAAAAGGCTTGCAAGTGATCGCAAAGGAGAATACACAGAGTATAGAGGGTAACAGAATAAAATATATTTTTTAAGTCAAAGCTGAAAAAATAAGAAATAATCACTTACCTTAATATACACTCTAGAACTAACGCTAACAATGTCTTTTTTTGAAAAGTGGCAAATGAGATCTGGGCTATGTTAGAGTTTGGTGCATTATGGGTAAGGGAGGAGGTTGAGTGGTTTTTGGTTACCATGAGCTTTAGTAACGACCAAGTCAGATCAGAGTATTGGATCCAAAGCCAACAGTTGAGGATAGAATGAAAACTGACACCATCAGATCAAATATGTTGAATGGGTAATGGATAAAAGAAATAAAAGAAACAGTAAGAGGTTCAAATGTACAGGATATGAAATGGGATATAGTAGCAACCAAAGAAATTGAAACAAAATTAAGAAAAACTCCTGTAGGCCCATATACGGTCCCTAACTTCTGGCTAAAAATATTAACATCTTTACACAAAGTTTTAGCACTGAGTAAGAATTATTTATATGCGCATCACAGACAGACACTAACCTGATTAACAACAGGAAAAATGATATCCCTACTTAACAGTAAACCTACAAGCTATTCTAAAAACAGTAGACCAAAAGACTTGCCTTCCAATGATGTATAAACTATATACTTCCATTGATGCTGACAGAGTCTATAGTAATTTAGAAGAAAACTCATTCATGGCAACAGAGCAAAAGAGTAATAAAAGAAGGTCATATGGAACAAAGGATCATTTGTTGTTAAATAAAGTCATAAAGGAGTATTGTAAAAAGGGGAAGAATCTAAGTATGGCATGGATAGACTACAAAACAAACATTTGACAGCACCCAACATTCATAGGTTCATAGATTGGTACTAGGCTAACTGCCCTAGGGCCTATACAAGCCTAGCCATAACAATTCCCTGCTTATTTCTTCCCACAGTATTTACTTCCCTGGACCCCTGTCTAGCAGAGTGACTGACGTGATCCCCGGTGTGAATTTACTATCTCCTATCCAACCATCAAGGTTCCTTTTGAAGAGGGCCAAAGAGGCGCTCTGCTTGACATGTATGGGTAGTCTATTCTAGAGTCTGGGAAGTCTCTGGGTCAGGAACCTATCTCTGCAGCATGTTTTGTTCATTGTGATGACAAGGTTTAGATCCCTGGAGTGTGTGTCTCTGAGGGATTGGGATTTCTTTTAGTGTAGCATGTCCAACAGCTCTGGGTTTGACATGGCCTTGTATGTTAAGCAGAGATCGCCTCTGAGTAGACGATATGCGACAGAGTATAGGTGGAGTTTTTTTAAATGGTCAGCATAGGGCATCTGCTTTAGGCCTGTGATTCTTTTAGTGAGGTATCTCTGTGGCCTTTCCAGTTGTTGCAGATGTCTTGAGAGGTACATACCAAATGGGGCATTGTGTTCTATAATGGGTCTAATGAGGGATGAGTACAGTGGGACAATGACCTCTTTTTTTCTGGCTGAAAAGCCCTTAGTGATGAGGTGTGCCACATAGAAGGATTTCCTGACTGTTGTGGCAATGTGGTTATCGAAGGTGAGACCACTGCCCATCTGTGGCCCTAAGTCTCATATCACACTTTCCGTGTTTAGTGTACTGCCGCCTATGTGGTAATTCATGGGTACATGTTTTTTCCCAAAGGGGTAACTTTATATTTCTTGGCATTGATCTTGAGCCCATGGCTCTGGCATGAAGCATCTGTTTCTGTAAGTCTCTTTTGTAGAATATCCACATAATTTAGGGACTCAATAATGGCTCCCTGTTTGCAGTTATCTGCAAACTTTGTTAGCCAGAGTCCCTTAGTGTTGGCCTGTACTTCAGAGAAGTAGATGCCAAACAAGAGTTGTCCCAGGACTGAACCCTGAGGTACTCCACTTGTCACTTGTCTGGAGGTGGATTTGGAGTCAGCTACTTTTGCAATGTAGGTTCTGTCAGTAAGCCAGTTGGCAACCCATCAAGTGATGTAGGAATTAATGCCCAGCTTAGTAAGTTTGTCTATGATTCCAGAGTGGGGGATGATGTCAAAGGCGTTGGCGAGGTCTAGATAGGTTGTGTGAACCACCTTACCCTTGTCCACAGCTCTGGAGACTGATTCAAAGAAGTCAATCAGGTTCAGGAGACAAGATCAGCCCTTCACGAACCCAAACTGCATGGGGTCCAGTGTTTGAAGGTTGCCAATGTCTTTGTTTATAAGTTTTATGAGAATACGTTCCATGGCCTTGCAGATCAGGCTCATCAGACTGATGGGGCAGTAGTTCCTGGGATCCAAGGGGAGCCCCCCTTGTAGAGTGGGATAACTGTAGCTATGCGCCACTCAGTGGGCATGAGGCCTGAGGTGAGGCTATGATTAAACATGACACTTAGGTGAGGTGTCAGTTAATTTTGCAGTTCATGTAGTACACTGCCTGGGATGTCATGTGGTCCCATGGATGCTGTATTCTTAGCTTTGGAGAGTGCATTTTTTTACCTGTGTGGCCATTATTACTGGAATTTGGCAATCTTTCGGTATTGAGATTGGCCCTTTAGGGGGTGAGAGGGGATGAAGTTTGCACTGAATCAATCTGCCAGGATACTGGCAATATCCTTGGGATCAGTAAATTTAATGCCATTCTGTTGTAGCTCAGAGCAGATCTGAGCCCTGCCATTTAGATTATTGACATAGCTACAGAATGCCTTGTGGTTGTCTTTGGAATCTTTGGCAATTTTATTTTTGTAACTAGCTTTGGAGGATTTTATGAGGGATCTCAGCTTCTTACTGAGGCTGGTAAGGGAGTTTTTTTGCATCCTGGGATTTTCCTCTTTTCTGCAACAGTTTATTCCTTTTGTTGTAAAGTTTGTTTATGGCACGGGACCACCAGATTGATTTCCTTTTTTTGGAAGAGAGCGTCTTGGTTCTGTTGGGGATGGCATGATTCATGCACGAGTGGATGTTTTCATACAGTGCCTTAGTGTAGGATTCAGCAGTTGAACTTTCATTTCCCGTCTGCATGGGTGTCATGAAGTTTGTCACTTCTGACTTGAGTAGCATGAAGTTGGCTTTGGAGAAGTAGTTTTTTATGGAGATTTCCTTACTGGGGGTTTTTAGGGTGGGGTATGGATGTCAAGGCTGATTAACTTATGGTTCGACCTGACCAATGAGGGGGTGACCATAGGTGTGGAGCATCGATTTCCCATGTCGGTAATGACCAGATGTAGGATATTAGAGCCCCTGGTGGGACTAAGGATTAGTTGATCCAGGGCATTGGAATTTATGAATTCCAAGAACCGTTGGGCAAAGGTGTTGGCACATGAGTAGTTTTTCCAGTTAATGGCAGGGTATTTGAAATCACCCAATATTAGGGTGTTTGGTTGTATCTTAATATTTTTCAGTATGTTTAGAAAGGTGTAGTGAGAATCTTGGGGCCTGGTGGGGGATCTGTAGCTACAATTGGATTGCAGTCTTACCTAGTGTTAGTTGCACCTGGAGAATTTCAAAAGAATTGTGTTGGGCAACTAGCCTCGTGTTGTGAATATCCTTGGTAAATATGGACACTCCTCCACCTTTAGTGTTTCAGTCCTGGTTTGGTGGTCAAAAAGTGTGGTAAGAATTGTAGCCTGGTATTGCAGTGGCACTCTCTGGAGCCTTGAACCAGGTCTCAAAATGTTGTTCTGTTCTTGTAAAATGTATGTTTTTCTGGCAAATCACTTGGATGATTTGAGGAATGAAATTGCTAATTGATTACATACATTTGAGTTTCAGGCTTCATATCATTTAGAAAATGCATCTTAACACAAATCATGTTATTCTAGGTACTTTCTAAGTTTGTAAGAGCACTGTTTAAAATCTGTCCCTATTTTTGGTCCTTTGCCCCCCCCCCCATAATGTAAGGCTTTGTCCAGATTTGTTGAGATAAGTGGTTGAGAGGTATGCTCAAACAGTTTGACCAGTCTAATCTATCAACTTAATAAAATCAATGAAAACTATTTTTTTGTTAGCCAAATATATTGTTTATGTAGTTTTCCTTATTTGGACCCCTGTTTGTCTCTTTGGAACAAAAACATACTTGATCTTGAGGAATTAATAAATTATCAACATTTTTTATCCTTGTTTCTTATGGTTCCCTGTGATTTTATAAGCCATATTTAAAGAATAAATGGGTTTATAAGATTCTGTTAAATGAGAATCCTATCAGGTTTAGGGATAGCACTTATATTTATTTTGTTCTTGTCAATAAGAAGGAGGGGGGTCATTTATGAATATATAATTACAGTACTTTAGTACTCATTTTAATTACATTATTGACTTCAATGGAGGAATGTATACTGGAAATCCACCATAGCTGATTTATTTTCAGTTTTAATTAAATTAACACATTCTTTTATTTCAGATAAGGAAAGGGTTTAAATAATTTATATTTAGTTAAAATGGCAATTTTTTTTTATAGTAAATATTTACTATCTGAGTGAAAATTCCTTATTGCTGCAGATGCGTTTGTCAGTTGTACCATAAAGAAGTTTAAATTATATGTTATTGAATGCATACAAACTGTTATCTGTTAGGTATGGTATACAATCAGTTTTACATATTTTCTTTCCTTGCTAAGATGTTTAACATTTTAGTGGTACTAGAATACATGGTTATTTTTTTCAGTTTTCTTTATGTAATTTGATCTTTTAGTCAATAATTTCATTAATAGTTTATCTTAAGCATATCATAAATAATTTAAAAATAATTTTATTAGATCTCTGCAAGATGTTAAAACATCCATGTACTGCCAGATACTCAGTATTCTAGGATTGTTGCAAATATTAAACTATTAAAAATTGAGCTAAGATTATATATTTATTTACATGTATCCAATAAGATTGCAACCAATATGTAAAGAAAGATCTTTACATACTTTGAGAATTTATACTAGATTCCTTACATTTCCTCAAAAAAAAAAAAAAAAAAAAAAAAAACAAAGATCAGAACATTGTTAAAAAAAGGCAGCCTCTACTGAACAGTATTATAAAATAACATATTTTTTTGTAAGGACCATCTTAACTGAGAAAAATCAAAAAGGGGAACAAGAATAGCTACAAATTTCATACATCTCTTTAGATTCTTTTGATTTACTGTTTTGTATAGTATGCTGTATCATATTAATATATTCTGATGAATCAATATCTACTCAGTCTTAGTTATTTAAAATGGCATTTTAGTTGCCTTAGACTGGTAAATGTTATTTAAGATTTGATGCTATGATCTATTTGTTTTGTGAAAAATTAAAATCTAAGACCACAGTATGCACCTCATTCCTTAGTCAATTATTATACTTTATTAATATTTTAGATATCCTACTGAAAACCCTAGAACTAAATAAATAATCAAGTGCAAATGTGTTTTCATCCCAAAGTTGATACTCCTACTTTCTTTTGTACTTACATGAACACTAACTTATTAATTTAAAACAATTTATTTCTAGCTAAAGACATTTTACTATGTGATCAATTGGCTTCCTGGAGCAAGACTGCAGTTGGCTTGATTATTTTAAAACATTTGAATAATTTAGTTCTCTTCACACAGAATTATAGAATTCATTTAAACTCAAATATATTATTCTTAGATTATGACTCAATTGGTAAGATGGAGGATATTTTTCTCCCTGCAGTTGACCATCATCTCCTACCAGCTTCTCTGTTTATTGACTCAGTCTACCAGATCCACCTTGCCCTCCAATGGCACATCCTAACCCATGTTTTGGGCTGGTGAGGAAGTTGAGAACATGGATGCATCATCATACTGCTACCAGAGGGTGGGCAGTAACACCCCCACACCCTGCAAAAACCATGCTAGGTCTGCAGGTACTGCACTTTGGAGGTATATGTGCATTTCTGCATATGAAGAACCTGTCACTTTAAGGGTTCACCACTTATACAGTGAGGGGCTTGCCAGGCTCATGTGCTACTTATTACAATTAACCTAGGTTGCCTCCATCCCCCAGAGTGGGTTAGCTAACATTAGAAGCTCACTCTCATCTTCTCTACCATTGCCCATCCAGTGCCTCTGCCACTAAATAAACACAGGTCATCTGTCACACAGTAAGGGCTTTATCCATCTGTGCTACAGGGTCACAGATAAAAGAGAAAAGGTTATCAAAAGATAATTAATTCATGAAGGAACTGCTTCTAAGACCAAGACAGAAGAAGAAGAAGAAGTACACAAAACCAACAAAGTATTTTAGTGCATTTACAATGTGAAGAATTTTACTGTCTTTTAGGTAAAAAAGTTCTATAGTCAGATGGCTGAATAGTTTGTTTTAAATAAAGGAAGTAAAGTGAGAGAGGAAGGAAATACAGTTCAGTCAGATGCCTGCTAATTTAAAGAGCAAAAGTTAGAGACGGAGAGGGAAGAAAGGAAATACACTTCATAAACAGAAAAGCATATTCAGAACAGCAGTCTTCACAATATCAATAAATTATACAACTTAATACATTTAAGGGCTAAATTTAAGCAAATATTCAAAGTATGTCCTAACTGAAATATGTATAAGTAAATCATATATATAGCTTACAGTTCTAATAAAATTAATCCCTTAAATACTTAAAAAGGAAATAGCTCTCTAATATATTAAATCATATTAAAAATGAGTGATTATTTAAATTATCCTTGCCTAATATATTATTTGATAGCTAAGGATCACATCACATCCTGAAATGGTTTGTGTTGTTAGAAAACCCTGTCAAATATGTTAATAACAATAAACTTTGTTATACACATTACAGAATACATGTATGTAAAGTTTCTAAAACATTATTTTTATTATTATGTCAAGTGACAGCCATGTTAAAATATGTTGTATTTAGAATTAATTGCAGGGCAAATAAGCACAGAAATTATATATTTTACCACAGAAAGGCAAATAAGCACAGAACTGATATACTTTACCAGCACTGAACTGAGTTTAAATAAATGTTGAATTAAATGAATAACTTCCATATCATAACTACATTAATATGCACAGTCTCTCATCATAAAGACCTATACATCTGGGTGTTTGTGCTTAGTTACGAATTACTATAAATACTTACATTAAAACTTTCTGCAATACTATATACTTGTATTCAGTCTCCATGGAATATTATAAGATATGTTATACAGGTGCATTCAAAGAAAAAATAGCAAGAATAAATGAAAGAATATTTATTGAAGAGTATTAAATAATGTGTCAATTTCAAATGGTGGTTCACATAGTTAATCTTAAAAAGCTAGCTATGTAGTTTATAGTTTATAGATTATAAGCTTATATAAGCTTAGCTTAGCTAAAGTCAAAATCCTTACAACTGTTCTGCTTTTCATGATTTATATATATGACTATAAAACATGCAATAATACAGTTGTTTCCTTGATAAAGAAAAAAAGAGGAGACAACGCAGAATTACTTATACCTTATAAATGATCATATTTTTCTGAAGCACAATGTATTCTGAAGCACAATGTGCCAAGACTAGATTCATCCAGTTCCTATAGCTTACAATTGTAATAAAACCAACTCAAAACCTGAAGGATAGCAGAACTATTTATGAATGGAGAACTGTTTGTTTTGTTTACATGTGTTTTATAATATTATTTGTCTACTTTTATTATTAGTTTTGCATTATTATTCAGGTTTTAAGACACATCAGGATTTTATTTTCCGAAAGAATTGATCACATATTTAAATACAGTCTTTTTAAGGGTTAAATAGTCTCTGTTGTTTTGACTTCCATGTCCCCCTGTTTTCTTCTTAACAAAATCAGTTAACTTGGTGAGTATTTTTGTTCATCAACACAGAAAATGGACTATAGCATTATTCAATCATGTCCAATACATTTAGATATATTGAGTTAATGCTCACTAGGAAATGTATTAATGCATAAATAACTTCAGTACATAACATTTATGGCACATAAATGGCATTGAGGGATGTTTATTTATTTCCATTTCCTTGTTTAAGATATGCTTTAGTTCTTTATCAGGTCTTTCTGTACCTTTAATAGGATTATTTTATTTCAGATTATTTTTTTCTTTAGTTCAGTTAACTTGCACTTATATTAAGTTATCTGTTTGTATGACTTTGTCCTTGTAAAAACTTTTCAGTTTTTGGAGATACCTCAGGAAGCATTTAAAGTTGTTTTTTTACCTTAAAGCCAATTAATTCTCATTATGTAATTCCTTTGTTTTATCAGTGTTGGTAGTCAATTTCAAACCAGATTTTTATATATTTATAATCGATACAAACCTTTAATCAAAATCAAACCATTCTAGTGACATTTTGTTTCTTCATATAACTCACCAGTTTAATAAAACTTGCCTTAGGTGTTTGGATGACGGATACTAGAATGGAGCATGAGAAATTCAGGACTGATGTTATGCAGGATAGTTTTGAACCATTCAGTGATGAAGTCAGTCATGTTATTACTTTCTTGTTCCTTGGGCAACCAAACAACCTTATATTATTTCTTCTGGACTTGTTTTCATATACATCTAGTTTAGTTACAAGTTCTTTATTTTTCTTAAAAATGCCTACTATATTTTCTTCAGCTCCCATCAGACTGTTGGCAGTGTCTATATCAGCAGCACTGAGGTGTGATATATCTACTGTGTCTGCTGTAGGTGACTTGAGGTATAAATATTGGTATCTTATTTTTTTCCTTTTTGAAAAGAAAGCAACATTTTCTGAATTACTTTTAGGATGCTGATGATTTCTAATAAATACATTTCTGTAGTTTTGCTAGTTAAAGGTTCTGCTCAAACATTATTCTTAATACCTTCTTTTTTGCTTAATAACTTTTCTCACAAGCAAGATACTCAGTTATAGATGATTAAATGTTCCAACTACTTTTTTAGCATTGTCTTTTGATGAGTTAACAGCATATAGCACTTTCTGGCTTGACATAAGAAGTATTTTAAACTAATTTAATTTACACAAATTATTTATATTCAGAACAAATTACGTTTACATCCAAACAGCTGTACTATGTACTGTGAGCACTCAAATGTCCAATTTATGTTCTAACCAATTTTTTTTTGAAGAATAACATGGATACACACTTTCATAGTCTTAAATAATGTTGGATTTGTTTTCTCCCCCCAAAAATATGTAAGAGCACACTTTGGGTGGGTTGCAATATATGCATAGTCAAACATCTTTTTTTCTCTCACCATGGGTGTTTCTTTTATTTCTTGCATCATAAACAATATACACAGTGACTTTACCTGTCCATTACAACTATCATTGATATACACAGTTTAAAACATATTGACAAAAACAAACTGCATTGTCTAGATGCCCTGACACATTTGACACTTGAAAGGGAAAGTGTTTCTTGGCCAAGCATGCACTATATTTTGCAGAGAATTGTTTCAAAACCTTATTGAAAGTTTCTTCAGCAGTCTCACCTTCCTCTTGGAATACACAACAGAAGGACTTCTGACACTCATTAATACAAAGATATATAAAATAAAGCTTACTCCGTGTATCACAACCTATTAAAACATTGTTTTTTACTAGAAGTGTGTTGGCTAGTCCAACTTTTTCTTGCATCTCTTTTACTTTCTGAAGGCATTTTTGTGCAGGCCATGTGAACAAATTGTAAATCATAAATGGAATAAGTAAAAATATTATACTAAAAAGTGAAATACAAATTAAAGCTCCTGAAAAAATGTGAGTAGGTGTATAGAGGACTGCCGTTAAAGTTGCAGGAAAACAGAGAGCCCCAAACATAAATCCAAGAATAATATATAAAGTAACTCTTACAAACGTATGCCTAAGGCAGGACTGTGTCTGTGGAATATTAATCATGTGTATTGCTTTCCTGTAATTGCCTGGGTCTTCAATGACTGTTTTCAGATTTTCTGGCATGATTTCACTGAAAGTGCCTGTTTTCCAAAGTGGTAAGTTGTCTTCATCAACAGCATTCAAGCATAGCAAGACCTGTCCATTAACTATAGTGGAAGGTTGATAATGGACCATTGTGGAATGGCTTATGTGATTATTTGGGGTGCATATCACTTTCAGAACCTTATTAAGTAATCTGGGATCACTTGCATTTATATATGTCAGATGGCAGAGGTGCAGTGGAATCTGACAAGGTTCCAACATGATTGGAATTACAGGCTTTCTTTCAATGCAGTCCTTTAAAATGGAGAGATTAGCCTCAAAGAGACACCATTTGCTTTGGATGAAATCTTTGCTTATTACAAGCAAAATCTTCTGACTGCTTTGAATGCAGTCAGTCATGTTATCAATAATTGTTTTACCAGGAACAAAATCTCTTTCATGATAGCAAACATGCAGTTCTGGCTGAAATGACTCTAGTTTTTCAATAAAACTGAGTGCCCATATTTCATCATGCCTACAATAGCTAATAAAAACATGATATTTGTCATTAGCCTTAAGTGCAGGTAAGAAAGACAAATTATCAGCTTCTGTGACGCATGATTCTTCTGCTCCACCTTTACTTTCATTTTCTGAGTATTCCTGTAAAAGGGGTGTTTTGATGTCCTCTGCATCCATAACTACTTTAATGTTTCTTCACAGATATCATGGACCTAAATAAGAAAACAAATAGGAGTTTTCAAGAGGTTATTACCAATCATCACATCTTACATACAGTATTTTCTCCACCTAGCAGGTTCTCTTCCATCTTAAAGTCTGTCTTAAATGGCCACACTCTGCTTCAGACATGAAAGATACATTTTGTTTGATCTTATAATCAGTATACACATTTTGGATTTCTGATCTGCCTCACAACAATTGTGACTCTCTGTGCTACATTAGTCTGATATAAATAAAAAACAGTTGCTAATCATAATTATATTGACTGTTGCCCCTGCCCCCCCCCCCCCACCACCACACACAATTCTGTTCCACTGTCCTTTATTTCTGTTTTTACAGCTATATTTAAACTGGATAGTATTTACTCTGAAATTCATTTTCATTATTTTAAAGCAACCCTTCATCATGGTAAATAATATATATTAAATCTCCTGCAAACCTGAAAGGCAAACATATACTCGGAGGTCTTCGACAGCGTAATGTACAAAAACACTGCAAAACACAAAGGTGGTATTACTTCATAGGTTACTCTCTTTACATTTCAAGTAAAACTAAGGAAGGAAAAGCCAATTATGCTGGTAGATCCTGTCAAATTCTTGATCTGTGTGCATTGGAATTCTCATAAACTGACCCTTTTCAAAAAGATTCTATCAAAAAGATTGAAATAAAAATGCAGGAAAATACAATTGCTCCTTAATGCTGTCTGATTTACTGAATTTTCTTATGAGTGCTTTCATCCAGTAGACTTCATCAGATAGATTTTTAGTTGACTAAATTTGACAGTATCTAAGAGAGTATAATTAGTTTTTTCTACCTTAGTTTCACTGGTTGGTCCCAGGGGAGCATGATCACAGCTTTGGAAACCCCATACACCAAAACTAGAAGCCATTTTTTAATTATCTCCTTGCATTTCAACAAACTCTATTAACTGTAATTTTCTGTGCCCAGTTGTACTGTCAATGCTCTTTTTTCTCCAGGATACTGTTCATACCTATCAACCTGGAGACATCAAAAATTTGGACAAAGGCCATGGAAATAGGTACAAATCTGTAAATTTGCATACATAATTATGTAACCCCCATCCACTTCAATGGAGTTATGGGATACCAACTTTCAACACAAACTGAAGAACAGACAACCAAAATATGGCCCCCCAGCCCAGACCCTGTAGTATATTATTTTTTAAATGTGTAGCAATGATGTTCATTGGGAAGCGAGAAGATGATGAACCTTAGGATTTTGCTTTTGGTGACTGCACCCCACTGCAAGAATAGAACCCACAGCCTTCTGCATCAAAAGCAAGCATTTTACAAATTGTGCTACTAGTAACAAAAACAGACTTGTCATAAGCAGCACTAAACTTCTCTGCTCCTAAAGAACTCTGCAGCACACACACACACTAGTTTCCCCTAGTAAATAAACACACACACACACACACACACACACACACACACACACACACACACACACACACACACACACTAAGTAAAATGAAAGATGCAAATATTAGTAATTAAAAGGAAAACACAGTTCAGGATGACAGCTTATAGAACAGCTAATCCGCAATGCTGTAGATGTTGTCAGTAACTCCAAACCGATAAACTGTTTCCCAAAAAAAGAAGAAAAAAGTCCATAAAGAATCACAAATTGCATTTTATTCCACAAACTTCACAGAGTTTAGTGGTTTCATTCACATTGGAACTTCCTCAGAACTCAACTCATAAAAAACTCATTTTCATTTAAATACCATCCTGACAAACAGTTAAAATATCACATGACCATCCCCTACCAATTAAAAACATATTACTCTTCATTTAAAATTCAATTGTTTGAGTTTTAAAACAGGGACTAGGGATAAAGCATCATTCAACCCTGGGTGGTGAGTTGCATTTAGCACTATTTGCCATTTTAATTTAGCCATGTCCAAATGCTCATCAGCTACACTCCAGTGTAGATCTTTCATCACCTTTTCCACCACCAAAAATCTGAAACTATGAGTAGGATACTTACTAATGTGTCTATACAAGGCATTGTTGGATTTACAATTTTTGATGTCCGCCAAATGCTCATACATACAGTCCCGCAACCTTTGCATTGTCTTACCTATGTAAAAACTTCAGCACTGGTTGCACAGGGCCAGATAAACCACATTTTGCATATCACAGCTTTATCTCCCCTTTACATAATATGTTACATTCCTTACTGTAAAATGATCACTACACATTATTCCTGGACACTATGGGCATGCCCCACATTTTTTGGTGCCATTGTTTTGCATAGTGTTGAAATTTTAAAACTCTTCTTAATTTCCAATCTTTGTTTCAAGGACACCCCTTTTCTAAACACAAACCTTGGTATACTACCCATTTTTTCCATAAATTTACTATACACGTCCAAATCACTTGCAAGGATACACTAATTTTTCTCAATTGTATTTATAATAGACCTACTGTCCAGGCTGTAAGTGAGGATATAACTCATATTGTTATCCATCTCTATTCCATTACTGGCGGTCACAACAAGTAAGAATCCTACTCATAGTTTCAGATTTTTGGTGGTGGAAAAGGTAGTAAAAAATCTACAAGGGAGTGTGGTTGATGAGCATTTGGACATGGCAGAATTAAAATGGCAAATAGTGTTAAATGCAACTCACCACCCAGGGTTGAATGACACTTTATCCCTTGTCCCTGTGTTAAAACTCAAACAATTGAATTTTAAATGAAGAGTATATGTTTTTAATTGGTAGGAGATGGTCATGTGATGTTTTAACTGTTTGTCAGGATGGGATTTAAATGAAATTGAGTATTTTATGAGTTGAGTTCTGAGGAAGTTCCAGTTTGAATGAAAGCGCTAAACTCTGTGAAGTTTGTGGAATTAAATGCAATTTGTGACTTTATGGACATTTTTCTTCTTTTTCTGGAAACAGTTTATCACTCTGGAGTTACTGACAACATCTACAGCAATGTGAATTAGCTGTTCTGTAAGCTGTCATCTTGGGCTGTGTTTTCCTTTTAATGGTTGGTTTGTGATTTAGTCATTAGTGTCAATTTAACGTCTTCACCAAGATCGGGCAGTTTCTTGGATGCTACTAACAACCCTAGTGGTGTCAGTTTAACCATGCTTCTTGAGCAGGTTAATTCTATTAACAAACAAATGTCGCAATTAATGGCCAGCAATACAGGAGTGACTGAATCCCTGGTATCCATTTTGGGGTTGCCTTTGATACAGCAGAGTCAAAACAACTCAGGGCAACAGTCAAGTGTGCTAATTACTAGCAATCTGGCAGTTTTGGATGAATGGAAACTGAATAAATATGTTGTCAATGGGTAAGTTGAGACAAATATGAATAACAGGGGTGTTGATACAAGTGAACAACCAAAAAGTTTAGCTGACATGTTACGGTCATTTGATAAACAATTATTTCAGTACAAGAGGCTGCAAGCTGAGAATGTGTATTTGGCAGAATGCATACGGTTGAAATGCATTTCAAAAGGCCTTAGGTTATGGTGGTTCCCGAATGGGGTTGAAAACAAACCTGGTATGCTTGCCGAACTGTATGAACTATTTGATAGGACTGGTTGTGACATTTTAAGAATTATGGTTAAATATAATGACCTGGAGATTGAGACTTTATCCAAATCTATTGATGAGTTGGATAAAAAAATCCATGCTGACCTTTTATTCTCCAGTTACGTGACTAACAATAATAACTTGTTCACTAAAATAGACCAATAGTGTAACAAGTTATTTCAGAATAAACTAAAGAAGTTAAATAGAGATTTGGAACATTATTCGAACAACCAAGCTTATCCATGGCCGCCTGGATCCCATGGTAATACCAACAGGAATTTTAGCAACGTGGGGAGGCACGCACCACCTTCAAATGCAGGAGATAACGTCACCACTTCTGGAAATAGTAGCAACGGCTAAGAGATCCTTTTAGACAATGGGGGAATTCACATATCCGAGCAAATTTAGAAGAAGGAGAAGGAAAGATATGCGAATGGTCAGGAGGACCAATACAGATGGGAAGGAGCGAGACCAAAGAAATAGAAGCAGTGGTATCGGAGATAATTGAATTCATCAACATTAGCAGTGATTCAAGTTGCTGTTCTGAACCATTTATCACTGTTATTAATGATGAAGGTGATTTCAAACTGTTTAATTATTCTCAAAAGAGTCTGACTGCCAAGCATGCTAATTTGCTCTCTAAAGGACTATCTTTTGTTCCCGCTAAGAGAGCAAATATTGTTGAGAGTTTAATTGACCTTAAACTATTTTGTAGAAAAGTTAATTTATGCTTAACCATGCCCAACAATGTAAGGTGTAGCAATGTGTTGTATAAGCCTAGTGTCTTTAACCCCCCCCCCCCTTTACATGGTGTTATTCAACAGTTTGAGAGGGCATGTGAAGTAGACATACGGAATAAATTAAGTAAAAGAAGCGAATGTGAATTTTCCAATTTAAATATTAAAGAGAAAGAACTTTTAAAAGACATATGTGATGACAACTCTATTAGGGTGATGAAACCGGACAAGGGGGGGCGGGCTGATTCTTATGGATAAAATTGATTATTTGAACAGAATGAATCAATTATTGATTACTGATACGTATGAAGAAGTGTCTGTTTGTGAAATTAAGATTGCTAATGCAAAAATAGATAGGGCTTTGTTGGACATGGTTATTGATGGGCAGATTTCTTTTGATGAATACAAATATATGTTAAATGATAAACCAAAAATAGCTCAAATATTTTGAATACCGAAAGTACATTCAGATATAAACAACCCCCCTTTTAGACCTATTGTGGATGGGGGGAGATCAAAGACAAGTTTTATAGCAAAATTTTTAGATCTGAATTTGAAAAAAGGTGTTGGTCTCATTAAACAAGTATGCAGGGACTCGTGGGATTTCTTGACCAAAATGAGTGAGATACCTTTTAATTCTGAAAGTATTTTTGTAACCATTGATGTTAAAAACCTTTTTTCGGTCATCCCTCACACTGAAGGCATGGAATTTTTTGAGCAGCAGTTAACTAAATGGTTTGATATGACAAACTGGAGAATAACATCAATTGTTAATCTGATGGAATTGGTTCAAAAACACAACGACATATATTTTGAAGGTCAATTATACAGACAAGCCACAGGTGTGGCAATGGGGGCAGCTTGTGCCCCCATGTTTGTCAACTATGTAATGGCAGAATGGGAAGAAAGATATGTCTTCAACAGTCCATATATTAATACCTGGGGGATTTATACCAGATTTTTGGACGATATCTTTCCATTATGGAATGATACTGTAGAAAGATTGGAACAATTTCTTGTCTATCTGGAAAACACTGTTGAATTTTTGCATTTTTCTATCTATTTTAGTAGTGAGTTTATTCATTATTTAGACATTGCACTAACTAAAGACAGAATAGGGGATAGGTTTGTGTCCAATGTTTATAGGAAACCTACTTTTTCTAATACGTACCTGCACTTCATCAGCTGGCATCTGATATATCAAAAGAAAGTTGTGAAGGGCCAGCTGGTGAAAGTGGCAAGGATGGTTTCTGATATGGACAATTTTATGAGTGAATGTGACAGGGTTTTGGTGATGTTCAAAAAAAAAAGAGGCTACCCATGGGGATTTTGGAAGAACTAGGGGATGAAGTTGTGAGAAAAAAACAAAATGGTGTTTTTTCACCACTATTGGAAACTGGTGGTTAGGTTGTGACCGCCAGTAATGGAACAGAGATGGATAACAATATGAGTTATATCCTCACTTACAGCCTGGACAGTAGGTCTATTATAAATACAATTAAGAAAAATTGGTGTATCCTTGCAAGTGCTTTGGACATGCATAGTAAATTTATGGAAAAAATGGGTAGTAAACCAAGGTTTGTGTTTAGAAAAAGGGTGTCCTTGAAACAAAGATTGGAAATTAAGAAGAGTCAAAATTTCAACACTATGTAAAATAATGGCACCAAAAAATGTGGGGTGTGCCCACAGTGTCCATGAATAATGTGTAGTGATCATTTTACAGTAAGGAATGTAACATATTATGTAAAGGGGAGATATAACTGTGATACGAAAAATATAGTTTATCTGGCCCTGTGCAACCAGTGCTCAAGTTTTTACATAAGTAAGATGATGAGAATGTTCCGGGACCGTATGTATGAGCATTTTGCTGACATCAAAAATTATAAATCCAACAATGCCTTGTATAGAGACATTAGTAAGAATCCTACTCATAGTTTCAGATTTTTGGTGGTGGAAATGGTGGTGAAAGATCTACAAGGGAGTGTAGTTGATGAGCATTTGGACATGGCTAAATTAAAATGGCAAATAGTGCTAAATGAAACTCACTACCCAGGGTTGAATGATGCTTTATCCCTGATCCCTGTGTTAAAACTCAAACAATTGAATTTTAAATGAAGAGTATATGTTTTTAATTGGTAGGAGATGGTCATGTGATGTTTTAACTGTTTGTCTGGATGGTATTTAAATGAAACTGTGTATGTTATGAGTTGAGTTCTGAGGACGTTCCAATGTGAATGAAAGTGCTAAACTCTGTGAAGTTTGTGGAATTAAACGCAATTTGTGACTTTATGGACTTTTCCTTCTTTTTTGGGAACAGTTTATTGGTTTGGAGTTACTGACAACATCTACAGCATTGTGGATTAGCTGTTCTGTAAGCTGTCATCTTGGGCTGTGTTTTCCTTTTAATGGTTGTTTGTGATTTAAATATTAGTAATTATTTCTCTATTTCTCAAGTCATCTCCATCAAGCCCTGCACCAGCAAAAAAGAAAAAGGGGTTGTATTGCTTACATTCAACATCAACATGAAATGGGAATTAGCTGACATTATACAACAACCCCCCCATTAAATATTCAAAAACGTGCACGCTGATTGGTCAGCGTGCACGTTGTAAATCAGAGTTATAGTAATGGAAAAAGGTCCGGTCTCCCGGACTTTTTCTATTACTATAACTCTTTTTTTTTTTTACACAAGACCTCTGTTGCTTTTTTAAAGCTGTCTCGCTATGTTAAACGAGTTTAACATAACAAAACAGTTTTTAAAAAGCAACGGAGATCTTGCTTTTTCCGTTGCTTTTTTCAAAACTGTCTCACTATGTTAAATGGGTTTAACATAGTGAGACAGCTTTAAAAAAGCAATGGATATTCTCCATTGCTTTTTTTAAAGCTGTCTCGCTATGTCAAACCCATTTAACATAGCAAAACAGTTTTTAAAAAGCAACAGAGATCTTGCTTTCTCTGTTGCTTTTGCCCACAGCTCTGATGTACTGCGTAGGCATGCGCAGTACATCAGAACTACCGCAGAATACCAGACAGCTGCGGAAGGGCAGCAAGGAGGCATTATACAATGCCATTATTTAAGAAAAGTAATTATTTTTTTTCTTAAATAATGTCATTGTATAATAGCAATAACCCACTTCTGGGTGTGGGTAATGCTGGATTTACCCACGGTTGGCTTTGTTTGGCCACTCGGGCTTCGCCCTCATGACCACACCACACAAACCATGGGTAAATCCAGCATTACCCACACCCAGGCGTGGGTTATTGCTATAATAAACCATAGTCATAAAATGAAATAATTAAATGAATACTTAATATAAAGTATTAGATTACATTATTTCTATAAGCAATGCTGTTCCACTCTACACTATGTTCAATTAAAATAGAAAGTTTAGTTACACACTCATAAATCATGTGCAGTTCTCAACGTGCAGGTCTCACTAACTGTCACACGCACAAGACAGACACCTGAATGATCAGCTTTATCAACAAAGTAGGTGAGTTGTACTTAAAAAGTCGAAACTCAAACATATAACTTCCAAAACGTCCCAGCTGTATTAATGACCATCATCATACCAGCTAATGCAGTGCAAATCTATCTGACAGAAGCTGATACAGCTTGGACTCCTGCTGACATAGAGGACAGAGGCCTAGATAAGGTCCCGACTGCTGGGTTGGAACGTAACCAATCAAAATACTGTAGAATACACGCAGAATACATATACAGACTCACTGCACCTGCAACCACAAATTTTTCATACCATTCAAACATAAACAACTTAGTGAAAAGCATTAACCAATACAACAACCCATGGGAAATATTTTAAATGCACATACACAGATCAAATTAACAAGAAAAATCTCCTTACAGCAGTAGCCATACATATATACAGCGTATTAAGGACTTCCACATCTGCATCAAACAAAACGTTTAAAGGATTAAAGATGATCAGCTGCTTTCATTTGCTCATGAACACAGCAAACACTTTATGGTGAGGGGAACTATATAAGAACAATGCACTTTATAGATGCTCAGCCAAGAATAAGTAAACAATTATAGCAACTATAAGCAAGGGAAAATATCGCACAAATTATCCACTCACTGAAGTAGGAAAAAATATCTATCCCCTCCATTCCATGTTGGGTAGCCAGCCATATTAACACTTTACAGTACACTGAAACCAGCTCAGGTAATTTTGAGCCAACAAATTAGAGAGCGAAAAGCCACACTGAAAGCCTCAGATCGCCTATTTGAAATTTCCCATCCCATCCAAAATACTGCAAAAAATTTCCCATTTATCTCTTTATGACAAATAAAGTATCCATTCTATCAATGAACGGAGGCCAAATATCAGATTAGCAGCTAGCTGCCACTGCTGGCTTCACCTGTCCTGATTTGATTTTGAATTAGAAGTCCGTCTGAGATGCACGTTGCTGCTGCCCAAAACAAACACTCCTTGAGCCCTCAGCTGAATTCCGACTGGCTGGCAGGCCACTCATGATACTGACGTCGTCACACATGTGATGATGTCAGTGGAAGATTTCCGAGGTGGAAAATTTTTTTTAAAAAGGCCAGGAATTAATCATGAATAAAGGGGGCCAATCGGAAATTTGGGGCACCCCATTATTTGGACCTCAAAATTGTTAAATGCTGAGGAATTCAGCAAGTTGAAAGGTATGATATGATTGTTGGACACTCTCCAAGTCTGTTTATTCATTAACCTCTTATGCAGTCATGTATTGTCCTTTTATAATCTGTGCTGGCCACATTCCCTGCCTGCTTATCTCAGGATACTTAGTCAAAAACTCCACAAAATGTAATTGGTTTAGCCATCTAGTTGTCATTTGACTACATTTTTGGTCCTCTGCCCAGCTGTCTTTGAAATACTGCAAAATTCTGCTTTTCTTTCAGCTTTCAGGATGGGGAAAATTATAAGTGATGTATAATGTTTGCAATTGGGAGTGTGTCAGAATGGTTTGTGATGTAAAATGTTTGCAACTCGGATTGTGTTGGTGAGGTTTGTTTTCATTTAAATAAATGTATGATTCTCCAAGTAGTAAATGATGGTTTAATAAAGATTTTTTATTTTTTAAAAGGCTGGAATTTATTAATTTGTATACTGTTGCTTAGGTTATATGATATATACCAGTATATGTGAAGTAAAATGTGTGTTTTGTTAATTACACTGAGATTGCTTTAACATGAATGTAAATTTGCCTTTGTCACAAATCATAATTCAATAAAGGTGCTTGAACAAACAAAAGTCATGAACAAATGTGCAGTAGTAGGGTACACAGGTACAATGTTATTATTATTAACTATTAATGGAATTCAAAGGGACAGTTCCTAAATGTTAATGTAATTATGTCAAGCATATTCGAAACATCAAGAGACCATGTCAGGATGGCAGTTACTAACTTTCTTCATTTCTCAGTGATTTACCAGAAAGTGACAAATATTATGAACATCAAAGCAACAACAAGAGGAAAAATAATGGACATTATGCAACATAAGCAACAGTTATGCACTATGACTTGTGGAAAGTCAAGACAAGGCAAAGAATGTCGCGGAAAATAACATCACTGCTTTAATGAAAGATCAGAATACATATCCAAAGACGTTTCTTGCAACAGCACTGAATGAAGCCATAATATTAAACTATTGTGAAAGCAACAAATTATAAAGTTCAGACGACAAATTCAGATATAAAAAAGCATTGCAAACTGACATAGACCGGCATTTAGTTGATAGTTCCCTTGTAATCCTAAAAACAAATGTGAAATAATATGTGTAGGTAAGGTAAAAGAGCTTCTATTACTGCACTTTAAGAACAGGTTAAGTACAGCTGCAGTTTTCACAGTTGGGATACTTAGGCAACATTATCAGAGTAGAAATACAATCATTACAAGGAAAAATACCATAGACTTACAAGAAAATAAGGCCAATTATTAATGAATGCTGAATGGAAATAAATAGCACTATTTGAAATTACCTGGAAATCTAAAACTCCAGATTTGCTAGATAGTGATATGTGAAACAGTGAAACCCCTTGCTTGCATGCACACAAACATACACACCCAGACAGCCAGACCCCTTGCTTCCATGCACACACACACAGCCAGACCCCTTGCTTGCATGCACACACACACAGCCAGACCCCTCGCTTGCATAAACACACCCCCAGACTCCTTGCTTGCATGAACTACATATGAAAAAATAGGAAATGTGGGAACACTTCATACAAGGGAGGAACGAGGTTTAGAAGGTAGCAGGATTTAAATGAGCTCCGTAATGTTTGACTAAAAAAAGGTTGGGAGGGTGGCCTAATGGTTAAGGTGTTTGCCTTACAAACACAAGGTTTGAGTCTCACAAGGGATAACTGCCTAGGCTTGAAATGGCCCACAAATGGGCAGTTAGCCTAGTACTAATCTATGAATCTATAAAGATTGGGTAGATTATAAGTGATGTATAATGTTTGCAACTGGGAGTGTGTCAGAATGGTTTGTGATGTAAAAAGCTTGGAACTAGGATTGTGTTGGTGAGGTTTGTTTTAATTTATATAAATGTATGATTCTCCAAGTATTAAATGATGGTTTAATAAAGATGTTTTTTTTTAAAGCCAGGAATTGAATAATTTGTGTACTGTTGCTTCGGTTATATGATATATACCAATATATGTGAAGTAAAATGTGTATTTTATTAATTACACTCTGATTACTTTTATATGAATGTAAATTTGCCTGTGTCACAAATCATAATTCAGTAAAGGTGCTTGAAAAAACAAAAGTCATGGAGGAAAATTTGCAGTAGTAGGGTACAAAGGTACAATGTTATTATTATGATTATGTGCAACAATGAATCCCCTTGCTTGCATGCACACAAACACACACACCTGCACAGACAGACCCCTTTCTTGCATATACACACACACAGCCAGACCCCTTACTTGCATACACACACACCCCCAGACCCCTTGCTTGCATACACACATACCCCCAGACCCCTTGCTTGCATGCACACACACACAGCCAGACCCCTTGCTTGCATACACACACACCCCCAGACCCCTTGCTTGCATACACACATACCCTCAGACCCCTTGCTTGCATACACACACACACACACACACACACACACACACACACACACACACACACAGCCAGACCGCCTTGCTTGCATGCACACACACACACAGCCAGACCGCCTTGCTTTCATGCACACACACACCAACACAGACAGACCCCTTGTTTGCATGCACACCCACACAAGTAGAACCCTTGCTTGCATGCACACAAACACACACACCTGCACAGACAGACCCCTTTCTTGCATATACACACACACAGCCAGACCCCTTGCTTGCATACACACACACCCCCAGACCCCTTGCTTGCATACACACATACCCCCAGACCCCTTGCTTGCATGCACACACACACAGCCAGACCCCTTGCTTGCATACACACACACCCCCAGACCCCTTGCTTGCATACACACATACCCTCAGACCCCTTGCTTGCATACACACACACACACACACACACACACACACACACACACACACACACACACACACACACAGCCAGACCGCCTTGCTTGCATGCACACACACACACAGCCAGACCGCCTTGCTTTCATGCACACACACACCAACACAGACAGACCCCTTGTTTGCATGCACACCCACACAAGTAGAACCCTTGCTTGCATGCACACACACACAGCCAGACCCCTTGCTTGCATAAACACACCCCCAGACTCCTTGCTTGAATGAACTACATAAGAAAAAAATCGGAACTGTGGGAACAATTCATACAAGGGAGGAATGAGGTTTAGAAAGTAGCAGGATTTAAATGAGCTCCGTAATGTTTGACAAACACATAGTACAGGGTTTGAGTCTCACAAGGGATAACTGCCTAGGCTTGAAATGGCCCACAAATGGGCAGTTAGCCTAGTACTAATCTATGAATCTATAAAGATTGGGTAGATTATAAGTGATGTATAATGTTTGCAACTAGGAGTGTGTCAGAATGGTTTGTGATGTAAAAAGCTTGGAACTAGGATTGTTTTGGTGAGGTTTGTTTTAGTTTATATAAATGTATGATTCTCTAAGTATTAAATGATGGTTTAATAAAGATGTTTTTTTTAAAGGCAGGAACTGAATAATTTGTGTACTGTTGCTTAGGTTATATGATATATACCAATATATGTGAAGTACAAAGTGTGTTTTATTAATGACACTGATTGCTTTTATATGAATGTAAATTTGTCTGTGTGTCAAAACATAATTGAGTAAAGGTGCTTGAAAAAACAAAAGTCATGGAGGAAAATTTGCAGTAGCAGGGTACAAAGGTACAATGTTATTATTATGATTATGTGAAACAGTGAATCCCCTTGCTTGCATGCACACAAACACACACACCCACACAGACAGACCCCTTTCTTGCATACGCACACACACAGCCAGACCCCTTGCTTGCATACACACACACACACCCAGACCCCTTGCTTGCATACACACACACCCAGACCCCTTGCTTGCATGCACACACACACATCCAGACCCCTTGCTTGTATGTACCCACCCACACAGACAGACCCCTTGCTTGCATGCACACACACACCCTCACAGACAGACCCCTTGCTTGCATGCACCCACACAAACAGACCACTTGCTTGCATGCACACACACCCACACAGCCAGACCCCTTGCTTGCATGCACACCAACACAGACAGACCCCTTGCTTGCATGCACACACACACCAACACAGACAGACCCCTTGCTTGCACGCACACACACCCCCAGACCCCTTGCTTGCATGCACAGACACACACCCACACAGACAGACTCCTTGCTTGCTTACACACACACACTCACTCCCCACTTGCTTGCATACACACACGCACACACACTCCCCCTTGCTTGCATACACACACACACACACACACACACACACACACACACACACACACACACACACATACACACACACACACACACACACACACACACACACACACACACACACACACACACACACACACACACACACACACACACACACACACACACACACACACACACACACACTTGCATACACACACACACACACTCCCCTTGCTTGCATACACACACACACACACACACCTCCTTGCTTGCATACACACACACACACACACACTCCCCTTGCTTGCATACACACACACACCCCTTGCTTGCATACACACACACACACACACACTCCCTTGCTTGCATACACACACACACACACACTTGCTTGCATACACACACACACACACACCCTTGCTTGCATACACACACACACACACACACACACACACACACCCTTGCTTGCATACACACACACACACACACACACACACACACACACACACACACACACACACACACACACACACACACACACACACACACACCTTGCTTGCATACACACACACACACACACACACACACACACACACACACACACACACACACACACACACACACACACACACCTTGCATACACACACACACACCTTGCTTGCATACACACACACACACACCCTTGCTTGCATACACACACACACACACACCCTTGCTTGCATACACACACACACACACACACCTTGCTTGCATACACACACACACACACACACACACACACACACACACACACACACACCCTTGCTTGCATACACACACACACACACACCCCTTGCTTGCATACACACACACACACACACACACCCTTGCTTGCATACACACACACACACACACACACACACACACACACACACACCCTTGCTTGCATACACACACACACCCCCTTGCTTGCATACACACACACACACACACACACACACACACACACACACACACACACACACACACACACACCCTTGCTTGCATACACACACACACACACACACACACACACACACACACACACACACACACACCCTTGCTTGCATACACACACACACACACACCCTTGCTTGCATACACACACACACACACACACACACACACACACACACCCCTTGCTTGCATACACACACACACACACTCCCCTTGCTTGCATACACACACACACACACACACACACACACACACACACACACACACACACACACACACACACACACACACACCTTGCTTGCATACACACACACACACACACCCTTGCTTGCATACACACACACACACACACACACACACACACACACACACCCTTGCTTGCATACACACACACACACACACACACACACACACACACACACACACACACACTCCCTTGCTTGCATACACACACACACACACCCTTGCTTGCATACACACACACACACCTTGCTTGCATACACACACACACACACACACACACACACACACACACACACACTCCCCTTGCTTGCATACACACACACACACACACACACTCCCCTTGCTTGCATACACACACACACACACACACACACACACACACACACACACACACACACACACACACACACACACACACACACACACACACACCCCTTGCTTGCATACACACACACACACCCTTGCTTGCATA
This sequence comes from Protopterus annectens, assembly GCF_019279795.1. NCBI lineage: Eukaryota > Metazoa > Chordata > Ceratodontiformes > Protopteridae > Protopterus > Protopterus annectens. The sequence continues at coordinate 641,904,945 of NC_056751.1, read as the reverse complement.
CACACACACACTCCCCTTGCTTGCATACACACACACACACTCCCCCTTGCTTGCATACACACACACACACACACACACACACACACACACACACACACACACACACACACACACCCTTGCTTGCATACACAAACACAATCCCTCCTTGCTTGCATACACAGACACACACACACTCCCCCCTTGCTTGACTACACACACACACACACACACACACACACACACACACACACACACACACACACACACACACAGACTCCTCTTGCTTGCATACACAAACACACACACACACACTCCTCCCTTGCTTGCATACACGCACACACACTCAAACCTTGCTTACACACACACACACACTTGCTTGCATACACACACTCCCCCTTGCTTGCATACACACACACACACACCCCCTTGCTTGCATACACACACACTCCCCTTGCTTGCATACACACACACACACTCCCCCTTGCTTGCATACACACACACACACACACACAATCCCCCTTGCTTGCATACACACACACACACACTCCCCTTGCTTGCATACACACACACACACTCGCCCTTGCTTGCATACACACACACTCGCCCTTGCTTGCATACACACACTCGCCCTTGCTTGCATACACACACACTCGCCCTTGCTTGCATACACACACACACTCGCCCTTGCTTGCATACACACACACACTCGCCCTTGCTTGCATACACACACACACTCGCCCTTGCTTGCATACACACACACACTCCCCCTTGCTTGCACACACACACACACACACACTCCCCCTTGCTTGGATACACACACACACACACCCTTTGCTTGCATACACACACACAGTCCTCCCTTGCTTGCAAACACACACAGTCCTCCCTTGCTTGCATACACAAATGGCAGACATACAAAATCAGCATACAGACCAGCACACACTGCACTTCACACAAGCTAGTTTGCTATAAATAGAAATAAAGAAAAAGACAAACTACGGAAATGGACATTCAGTTGGCAGCAGACTCAACAAAGAAAGAAAAGCCAGCATTCACACAGACTCCACGCACACACACACTCCGACTTGAGGAAACAGCAAAAACAGTCACATACAGACTTCCGAAATACGAGCATGCACATGCACCGGACATTAGGGGAAAAATGCACATAACCGAGCAGTACACAATACGAGCCTCGGGAATCGCAAAACAGTTAGGGAAACGCGAGTCTGTGAGCTGTACGCTTCTAGTAAGGGAAGCCATTGCCCAAACGAACATTTGATTAGGTGCACGCCGTCCATGCCTCCATCTCCTACTAACACTGATACGTTTAGTGTGCTAGTCGGAAAATACATTCACACATACACTCACTTGTCCCTCATCATTCACTCATGCACAGCAAAAAAAACAGCAGCATCAGACTAAAAATCAACATACTGACCATTTGCACACACTCTACACTCGCACTTGCATTCACTCATTCTCACAGTGTACTTACCCGGGCTTGCAGCCTAACAAAAGAAAATGGCAACCGTGACAGAAAAAGCCAGCATTCACACACATGCACTCCACGAATTTGCACGCACACACACACACACACACACACACACACACACACACACACTCGGACTCGAGAAAACCACAAACACTCACCGGGTCACACACACAGAGTTAAGAAATAAGCAGCATACACATACAAAAACAGTACTGAAACAGAACCGAGCAGTCAATAGGGCATAAAATATAACCCAGCAATAAACAGTAGAAAGCAAAAGTAGTGTAGCACGTGGCAGGCAAAACAAGAACTATCGCTTACTAAGCCAAATAACAAAAAAAGTCACGGCCCCAAAATTGCATATAAACAAAAACTAGCTGTACAATTATCTTGATAAGATTTTAAAAAACTCACCTGAGCAACAAAGTTAAATGCAGGCAATCCAAGTTCTTGAAGTCCGACAGTATAATGAACTCGATGCAATTTACTTCTACAGAAAGGGAGTTCCACATTGTAGATACTGGGTTTTTGGAGTGGGCTGGACAAGACAGCTGTGACATCAATAAGTGGGAGGTTCTCTGCCTGCTTCTATAGACTACGCTAATATGGTAGTGCTGACGTCTGTTTGTGGGAGGGAATTCCCTGGTAACTACTACAGAAGTGTAGTAGCCCTGACGTCAACAATTACGAGCCAGCTGGAGGATTTTACAGGGCGGGATAACTTCATTTTCAAATTGCAGCGAAAATACTACGGAAAAGGAGGCTGGCTAGGAGGTGAAACAGTGGAGTGAATATTTTTTTAACGCTGCGGTAAGAATTTCTGTTTGTAGGATGAAATAAAAGGGACAGCAAAAGACTGCAGGTATAGAAATCGGATTTAATATCCCACTGTTCTCCGCAGTTGAAAGCCATTTTTTTCTGCAGAGAAATGTTTATTTTATTTGTGGGGATAGCAAAGTGTTTTAAAGTATGTTTTACTGTATTTTTTATGTGAGACATAACCTTTTTAAGACTTAATTTGTACTGGCTTTTGATGCTTGTTTTTCATGGGGAAAGATGCACCGTTTTTGGCTTGACCATGGAAAAAGCTGCTGGTCCCAAGTTCAGTTCTTCTTCCAGCCACAAAATAAAAAAGAGAAAAAATAAGCAAACAACCTTTGCCACCACGATCCTTCTTATAAAGTAACTTCTGGTAAAGGAAATAATTACTTCTTTTCCTGAAGATATTCAAGATCCTAAATCTGGACAGGAAGAAGAAGGGAGAGATACAGGGTTAACTCCTTAGTTTTCTGATTTAGACACAAAGGAAAGCTTAATTTCTGATTCTTCCTGTGGGGGTTTCTCTTTCTCTTGAGAATATTTCCAGAATGTGCCAGTGTTTTCAGTGGGAAAGCACTGAGGTTTCTCAGTCCCTCAAAAATGCTATGAACTATTACAAAAGGATTATCCAGCATATCTCTTAACTTCTTAGCACAAGAAATATGGACAAAGATAAATATCATATGGGAAAGAAAGCCCCAAAACAGGGACTGTTTTTAATTATTGCAGTAAAAGACTTACAAGTTGCTAAACTTTTTAGCGTGCATTTTCTGAAGGATATTAAATCAAAAACTGAAACAACTGTCATTATTTAGTGACTTCAATTTTCAAAGATTTACCAGAAAAACACATTTTATGAGGAACAGACCAAAAATATGAGGCAAAAATCTGGACATTCTGCAAAATTCTGGGCAATTGAGAGGTATGATTTCCATAACCTTCACCCATTCCTCCAGTTCTGTTAGTTCTGTAATATGCTAGTGCCTGCAATTTTCCTGATAGTCAGCCAGCTGGCCCTAAAAAGGCAGGTAGGATGCACAAAGTTCCTCAATCGTTTATTGTCTCTTCTTAAACCTAACCCAGTAGCTATTGCTTTTGTTAATCCTACTGCTGCTAAACATTTAATTAATTTCAATCATTTTCTTTATGATAAGGATGGGAAAATTATTGATAAGTATGGGGGAAAAGGGGGTATAATATTAGAGAAGTACCTCACAGGATGCACAGTAGCAAATCCCCCACTAAACATGCCTCCGAGCTGACAATTCCTGGAGTCGTGTGGAATCTGCTGAATATTCATTCCTGTGTCGAAGTGCCAAAATGAATATTGATGAATGGGTTCTGTTGTTTTTTTTACTTTGTCACTATCCCGACTGTCACATTTTAACAGTACTTCTCTAATATTATCCCCCCCCCCCCCACACTTCTTTACAAGTGCTGTACTACAGTGCTACTACCATCTTCTTAAAACATTTTCAGCCGGTAAAATGGAACAGTCTGTATAATTTAGAGAAACTGTTTTGTGGTGTGACCTCTGCCTGATTGCCTGACTGAAATGTGTCATCCTTATCATAAAGAAAATGATTGAAATTAATTAAATGTTTAGCAGCAGTAGGATTAACAAAAGCAATAGCTGCTGGGCTAGGTTTAAGAAGAGACAATAAACGATTGAGGAACTTTGTACATCCTACCTGCCTTTGTCTCTGAGCATGTGGCCCAGGCCGGTATGACCCTGACCTTGAGTAGCATCTTACCCTCACCAAGAATGATGCCACAATATGAAGACAAGATGATCAATTTCAACAATTGGCTTAAGTATTGGTGTCATTCAAAGGGGATCCAATGCTTGTCAGCCTGGGATGACATGCTCGACAGGCCACGATGCTTCGCTAGTGACGGCTTGCACCTGTCACCCCTGGGCTTTCGCATATTGGAAAAGGCTCTTGCTACCCCCATAGTGCCTTTTTTAGGCAAGGCTCAAAAGACAAACCCACCTCCACAGGTATCACAAGGGATAAGAAACTAAGAGTAATGCTACTCAACGCCAGAAGTCTAAACCTCAAGATGCATGCACTCGAAACTCTCCTTAGCATGGAGAACATCGATATCTGTGCAATAACAGAAACCTGGTTCAAGGCACCCGAGAGCACCCCAGCACTACCAGGTTATACCTCATACCATGCTTTTCGGCCACAAAACTTGGACCAAACCAGAAAAGGAGGGGGAGTATCAATATTCGTCAAAGATACCCACACCTCCAGGTTGGTGGCACAGCACGAAGCATCAGAGACGATCCATGTGCAACTAACAGTGGGTAAAACTGCCTTCCAGTTTATAACCTGCTACAGACCACCCTCCCAAACCCAGGAACTCCACTCGGCCTTCCTGAGAACACTGGAAAATATGAAGGTCTCTCCAAACACCATTATATTGGGTGACTTCAACTACCCAAACATAGACTGGGAGCATTACTCTAGCTCCAACACCCTAGCTCAAAGGTTCCTAGAATTTATAAACTCAGATGCTATGGAACAACTTGTTACCGCTCCCACAAGAGGGGGAAACATACTGGAACTGATAATCACCAACATGGGGACTCTATGCTCCAGACCAGAAGTGTATCCCTCACTGGTAAGATCATACCATAAACTAATCTCACTGGATATTCACATCCCAACCCCACCCCATGCCCAGAAAACCACAGTGAAAAACTTCTCTAAAGCAAATTTCACACTCCTCAAATCTGAGGTGGAATCCTTCAAAGCCCCCGGGCCTGTGGAAAATACAGCCCAGACCGCAGAATCCTTTATAAACGCATTATATGAACACCTTCAGGAATGCATGGATCATGCAATCCCAAATAAAACCAAGACCCAATCCTCCAAAGGCAGACATCCTGTCTGGTGGACCCCAGCCATAAACAAACTATACAATAGAAGGAGGAAGCTACTACATGATAAAATCCCAAAAAGCAAAGGCATCACTGATCAGTGTTAGCAAAAAACTACGGGCACTTATAAAATCGTCTAAGGCCAGCTTCAAGAGAAAAATTGCACAGGACACTAAGGATAATCACAAGGCTTTGTTTAGTTATGTTAGGAACCTGAGTGGGAATTCCCAGATATGCTCAGAATTAGTCCAAAATGACAAAAAATACACCAAACCCACAGACATTACCAACATCCTAGCTGACAGGTTCAGCGCAAACTTCTCCCCCCACTCCCCACCAAAAGGGCAAATATCTATCCCAGCAGAGTGCTGCCCCCCTGACATCTCAGATGCTCAGGTAAGAGACACCCTCTCCAAAGCAAAAAACACAGCATCAATGGGACCAGACGGTGTCCCGGGCTGCGTCCTACATGAACTCCAAGAAGAGCTAAACCCAAACATAAAACTACTGTTCAGTCTCAGCCTTACCACAGGATATGTACCCAAAGAGTAGCGTACAGCAACAGTGGTCCCTCTCCACAAAGGTGGTGCCTCAACGGATCCTGGAAGCCTGACTAGCTTGGTCTGGAAAGCTATGGAAAGGATCATCATGGACCTCATAAAAAAAGATATTGGGGACCTACAGACACTGGATCCTACCCAGTTCGGCTTTGTTAAGGGCAGATCCTGCCTCCTAAACCTGGTTGATTTCTTTGAAACAGTCACCAAGGCCATTGACGAGGGGAAGGTGGTCCACACAGCCTACCTGGACCTCGCAAAAGCCTTTGATACAATACCTCACTCGGGCATTATAGATAAGCTCACCAGCTTAAATATAAACCCCTATGTCACTAGATGGGTTACAAACTGGCTCAAGGACAGAACACACATGGTTAGAATTGCTGGAGCCATGTCAGACTCCAAACCAGTTACAAGTGGCATCCCACAAGGCTCAGTCCTGGGACCTCTCCTGTTCGGTATATATTTCTCGGAGGTACAGGCCAAAACGGAAGTACTGTGGTTGACCAAGTTCGCAGATGACTGCAAACTGGGCACTCTCCAGCTGACACAAGCATCCTCCAAAAGGGCCTCATAGAAACAGACAACTGGTGCCAGAGCCATGGCCTCAAGCTAAATGCCAAAAAGTGTATAGTCATCCCCTTTGGCAAAAACAAAGTGCCCACAAATTACCACATAGGTGGTAATGCATTAATCTGGAAGAAGTAATTAGGGACCTGGGGACCCAAGTTGATAGCAATCTCTCATTTGACAACCACGTGGCCAAAGTGGTTAGAAAAACATTTTATATAGCCCACCTAATCATGAAGGGATTCACATCTAGATCAGGGGAGGTCATCGTGCCTCTTTACTCATCCCTCATCAGGCCCATAATTGAGTACAATGCCCCTTTTGGGATGTACCTTACCAGACACCTGCAGCAACTGGAAAGACCCCAAAAGTACCTCACCAAGAGGATCAAAGGGCTCAAACAGATGCCATATGCTGCCTGGTTAAAAAAACTCCAGCTCTACTCAGTGGCATACCGCCTGCTCAGAGGCGATCTGTGCCTGACGTATAAAGCCATTTCCAACCCAGAGTTAATGGACATGCTGCACCTCAGAAAATCCAAATCCCATCGAGCTATGCGCTTGAGAGACTTGAACCTCAGCACTGAAATAAATAGGACATGCTGGAGGGACAGATTCATAACCCAGAGGCTCCCTTCACTCTGGAATAAAATCCCAGTCCAGGTTAGGCAGAGTCCCTCATTGACTCTCTTCAAGAGGAATCTGGATGAGTGGATGGGGGATCGTAGGTTTACCCCGGGTATCAATTCTGTGTCACTGTTAGACAGAGGCACAGTATACTAACCTCGAAAAAGGGTATAGCAAAATGAATTTAAAATGGGTGGCGAAAGCCAAACATACTCTGGCTAGGCTTATAAATGCCCTAGGGCAGATAGCCTAGTATGAACCTATGAACCTAAAGAAAACAACAGAACCCATTCATTTTACTGGCTGAAAATGGCTCTTGTTCAGTGCTTAACTGGTCACCTGTCCTAAAGGAATCCACATCTGTAAAGAAGTGGGGGTGTGGGGGCACAGCACCCTCACAAGGGGGTGCAGGGGGGCTTTCCCCTCTGAAAAAGAGAATAAAAGTAATAATGTCTTCCTGTTTTACTGTGCAACTAACGGCTGCTTTACGGGTTTGGAGTTTGTTGCGTGCGTGAATATTAAGCACTTTTACATGATGCAACATGCGAGTTTGCATGCCTGCCAGTCATCAGGCATTTCCATGCCCATTTTCTCTGTGAATCATTACCGACGCACCCATAGCTGCACAGAACTAGGCACAATGTACTTCTCTAATATTATGCCAAAAAGGGTATGTTTCAGCGACTTTGATTTTCAGAATTCTGAATTGTCAGACTCATATGTTAAAGTGTGTTCTGACTAACTGTGAAAGTATCAGGAATTTTTGTCTACAGTTTCTTCTTGTTAGGAAAAATCTAGCTTTCTTCCATGGCTATGACCACTAGTAATGTATTGGGGATGTTTGCTGCTGTGAACTCAGAACCTCCCAGAGGATGTTACAAAATAAGATTTTAAGTTCTCTTTTGGATACAGATTTATATTTTGTCCCCTTTGCTGCTTGATCAAAAAGTGTAATGAAAGGGGTAAGATGATTCAAGGAATCTCTGAGTTTTCAGCCCTCCTTTTCCTAATTATCTAAGGCATTTTCTAATCCCTCATCTAATGTTGGCAACAAAAAAAAAATGTCTCAACAAAATGCAGATAAACCAAAGTCTAAGAAGAAATGGTGGGTTCCAAAAAGATTTCTGGAACTTGCCAAAGTCAGAACAATAAGTTAGAATTACCCCCCCCCCCCCTCTCCAGGCAGCCCTATTTCACTCACAGAAAATCTGAATCTCCACTTTTCTGTTTGGCAACAGATAGTTACAAACAAATGGGCTCTGAAAATCTTCAAGGTGATAAATAACAGCAGAAGGGAAATCCTCATTTCCACGAGGTAATTCCTCATCCACAAGACCACACTTTTTTCCTTCCACCTGTCCTTCATCACATGCTGTCCCAGGGAGTGAATGAATCAGTTCCGTCTTCCCAGATGGGGAAAGGTTTATATTCAAGGATGTTAACTCTTCCTCCTCAGTCAAGTTTCTTGGCAACACTAGAAGTAAACAGACCTTTATAATCACATCCCTGTTCACCCAAACTTCAGGCATTTCTTAAGGTTTTGTGTGTTTGGATCACATTATCAGTTCTCTGCCTTACCCTTTGGACTATCACTGTTCCAAGAGTGTTCGCAAAGTGCTTTGTTCCAGTTAAAGCTCATTGCAGGCTACAGGGTATCTGCATTTTTCCATATTAAGATGACTTGCTTATCTTTATAGAGTTCTTTTCAAAGTGTCAGGAATCTCTCACTGGGTGAGATGTGTCTTCTGCAAGCTGGGATTCCAAGAGAATATTCAAAATTATTTTTGACTCCTTCACACAGGGCTGTATGTCTGTGGTGTTCAAATAGCTTTTCCTCCACAGGATAAAATAGATCTATATCTAAATCTATTTCTAAGGTTTTACACTTAGACTTCTGTCACTGTGAGGGAATACCTCAGGATTCACTGTCTCATGGCATCTATGATTCTCATGATATCCCTGGCAAGACTCCACATAAGAAAGATATAATGGTACCTGATGTTTCTTTGGTCTCAGCACCAACATCCTTTGCCTTTTCAAATCCCTGTGCTGGGGTTTGTCAGGACAGAAAACACTTGATGGAGACAATAAATATCCATAAATCCAAGTCTTCTCTTCTCTCTCCCTGATTCAAGCCAGTAAGTCACAACAGATGTCTCTGACTTTGAATGGCCAGCAGTTCTGGGAGGGATAATAGTGCTAGGTGTGTGGGGAAAACAAGGGCAGATATAAGCACATAAACATGCTTGCCCTAACCAAGGTAGTCAACTCTATGAATCATCTTTGATCCCTAGAACCTCTCCAGCATGTTAAAGACAATACCATAGTCATGTGGTTCATCAACAAACAAGGGCAAACTAGGTCATACCCACTTTGCAGATTAGCTATGTTACCTAGAGATATATCTTCAGAGCACAATCTCACTCTACAGGCAACCATCCTACATTCTGTCAGAGCAAAAGTGCTTGGCAGACAAGCTGAGCAGAACAATGGCAAGCCCTCATGAATGGAAACTATCAACTGATGGCCTGGATGATGGTGTCTTAATTACCTTTAGGCAACTGTTTACTGAGAATATGCAGAAGGTACCAATGGAGGCAAGAACGCCTGCTTCTAGAAAATTGTATATTAGTAAATGCAAAGGATATCTAGTAGGTGCCACAAACATAACCAGCACCTATTCCAGACTAGTTGCTCTCTGGCTTTACAATATTTGTGTGAGTTACTATCCTAAGGCCTTTCTTACTCCTTCATCAAAGATCATTTATTGGATATTTCAGCATATCTGCCCAGATATCTTCCCCATTCAATGCATTCTCACATCAAAATGTTTTTGAAAGGGGTTTTGCATTAGAGGCCTCCAAGAAAACGTGTGTCCCAACCTTGAGATTTAATTTTGTGTTAGACAAGCTAGAACTTGTTCAATTTGAACTAGTTAACTTGGTTGACTTGAGGTTCTTAATCTGGAAAATAGGTTTACCTGATCTCAACAAAAAGGGTATCTGAGTTGCAAAATCTTATGGTGAGTCAATCTTATCTCCATTTCCACAGAGACATAGCTTCTCTGGGAAGTAGTTCTTCTTTAATGTCTAATGTGGTATCCAAATTTACTTTAAGCCAAACTATCCATCTGATCATTTTCTTTCTTGAACCTATAAAATGAGAGAGAAAGGATACTCAATACCTCGGATATCCACAGACAACTCATGCACTGTCTTGACAGAACTAAATCTTTCAGATCTTTGGATTAAGTGTTCATTTCTTGTGAATGTAAGAAGAGACAACCTGTGTCAAAATAGACTATTTCTAAATGGTTGTCTAAGGCTATTAATTTTTGTTATATTCACCACAACAAAACTATCCCAGGTAGGTTCAAGGCCCACTCTACCAAGGTCTTGGCTTCATCTATGGCTTTTTGGAAAGGGCTAGATACTTGACAAATTCTAGAAGGTGCAGCTCTGTCTTCTGTGCTTACGTTTACAAAGCACTATAAGCTTTATTACTTTTGTAGGTCTAGATCAAGCTTTGCTAGTATCATTCTCCAGGGGTTCCTGAACTCTTCTTCTACCATTGAGTGAAGTAAGCTACTGTAATCCCCCCAGCTAGCTAAGGCTTCTACAGCAACAATCAATATAATGAACATAGTACAGTTGTGTAGATAAACTTACCATAACAGAAGATGTTTGAATGACCACTGCTGCAATAGCCACTCCCTCTCTCCAACCCCCTTTTTTTTTGGTTTGTTGTTTATGCCAGGATGTGAGCATTTATCTTTTGTTGTTCCTAGCATTGTCTTTTCAGGGCTCAGCCTCCAACAGGCTGTTGGCATGAAAGCTCTGAAGGGCTTAGCACCAAAATCTGTCTTTTACTCAGCTCAAGATGATTGACAATTTGGGCCAATGGAAAGTGCCCTGAAGCTTTGCAAACTGGCTGGCTGTTACATCCTATGCAGGATATAATCCTTATATCTAAGACTACTGTGTACTTTCCTATAAAAGAAATGTAGCCCCCTGTGTTTTCTTCTTAGTATTTACTGGTAGTTTTCAAACAAACCAAGCACTATGTAGCAAATTAATGCTATTCATGTGAAACTATATTACAAAGTAAGGACTTTCCCTTTCAGCAAACATTTAATATTTAATGCACCCTCTGCATGAAAAGTTATCAGAGATACCCATGCTACCCCCATCAGTTCCTCTACTAAACATAACATGCATTAGTAATAAATATTTGGGTACATTATCTGTTTACCCAACATAATAACAGTATCACTGCTGCTCCAGCATCTTCTGCTTCTCATAAAAGAATAATACGTCCTTTCATTCACCCCTCCCCACACTCCCAGGTAATTACAGTGCTCTGTTAATTCTCCCCATATCACTATTTCCAGTTACTCTACTTTCCTTATACTGTCTAATGCACTCTACCACCTCACAAAACTATCAGTACTGCTCTGTGCTCCCTTCTTTCCTGAAATTATACCCTCTCTTTCTTCTCTCAAAATAATGAGCTACAGCACACATGGAACCTGTTTTTCATATATTTCTTACGACACTTATCCTTCTGCCTCCTTCAGACTTCCTGTCAAAACCACAGTTTATGCATATCCCCTGCTATGCTCTCTCTCACTTCCAACTCACTCAGTCTCAGCTACACCCAAGCAGCCCCAGTCTGTCCATCACTAGGTATACTCAATGCAACAGACAAATCTGGTTGTTGTACACTGGCCTATTCTCATTAAGACCTTTCTTCTAGGCCTCACCCAATACCCTGCTTTATACTCAGTCTGTGCCTTCCTTTTCACATACTACTCCTAGTTTCATCACCCAATACCCTGCTTTATACTCAGTCTGTGCCTTCCTTTTCACATACTACTCCTAGTTTCATCACCAAATACCCTGCTTTATACTCAGTATGTGCCTTCCTTTTCACATACTACTTAGTTTCATCACTGGCTCCCTACTGAAATGTCAACACTTGAAATGTTGAGTGCTAACAAGACAGAAAAAACTACCGATAACACAGAAGAACAAATTTCAAAAATTGCTCTTCTCCTTTAAACTTCTTTTTATAGGAGGGCAAGCCCACCAAACCCGCAAAACGTTATATACATCAACTCTGAATTTTCCAAACCTCAAAGAAAATGTACTCAGTGTGATACACCAAAGATATCACACCTCTTGTTGTGGTTAGCTCTGAGAAAACACCATGAGTGGACCTGTGGGCCTGCTGACACAGTTAAACTAAACAAAAATATAACAGAGCTAATCCACAGACCAAGCTAGGAGAATGGTTAGTAAATAAGAAAAACTTCTGTTATCCTTATCTAAGGTAAATTCTGGAGATGAAAACTAACTGAATACGAATCATCAATTGAAGAAAGAACACTTCTGTAGTTAGTTGCTAAACCATCTTTATTCCTGGAAAAACTGTTTTTGGCAGATAAGCTCTGCTGAAACAATTAAATTTCATTGTTAAATTGCCAATGTTTAAATAGTCTTTTTATCAACATACATTTAAGGGTCTATATTAGATCACAGGGCACTTAAAAAAGCGAATAGTGATTAATCGACCCTATGTAAGCGAAAGCTTATAATTTCGAACTGTCAGAACAGAGATTTTTTTCCTAGGGGAAAAAAAATTTGCTGTTGCAACAACAACCAAAAAAAAACATACTTTAAACATTACATTAAGTGGAGGGCTTTGACCCCCCACACCCCCGATGTGGGGGGCTGTGCCCCCCACATCCTCCCTACATAAATATACCAATTCCGAGACCACACTACAGTGCCAAAAATGCAAAGTAATGAAGCGGCCAAGCAAATTCTTTCCCTGGGAAAGAATTTGCTTAAAAGCTGCTTCGATATTTTGCTGTTTCAGGCTTTTGAGTTCGACCAAGACGCATTTGAAAGAATGTGTCTTTGGTCTTCTAATAGGGAACCTACATTTAATTGTGGTATTAGGATAACAATGCTTCATGCATACTGATAAGTACAGTACCTCAAAGAAAATGGAATATTCACAGAAATGGCATCTCAGACTTGGTATATTTAAGGTTAATCTTATGGCCATTCAGACTCCATATTTTGGAGCTCACTCAAGCAGGTCCTAACATTTATTTATTATTATTTATTATTTATTTTACATTTGTTAACCGGGCTAGTCTAGCTGGATACATATCCTTTTTCAGTAGAGGCCCGAGGAGAAAAGCTCCAACATAATGGTAAAACACAAGTTATAAAAAACAAGTTATAACAATACAGGTTATAAAAAATACAAGTTAAAAAAGTATATAAAAAGTAGACGTTATGCATTTCCAAGATTAGTAAAAAAGTACATTTTACATAGAAGTACAATGAGACAAAGATCAATTGGTTGGTAATACATAGCAGAGATATCTCAAACATTTACCCCCATCTCTCCCTCTTTTTTTCTTTTCCCAAGGATTTACACATCCTCCCCCGCATCCCTTTTATCCCATTTACCTACTGTCCTACCTGAACTACTTGTGTTTCAAGTGCCCTGTTTCCATCATATTCCCTTTTAAGCCTTCATATTCTAGCCTGCCACAGAAGTGCCCCAAAGTCTTCCTCAACATTTTCAAAGACTTTGATAACTCCCTCCATCAAATGTCTTCCTGTGTGAAAATTCCCCCACCCTCTCCACCTTGCCTTTGTGCAATTAGACTGTGGAGGAAAGGGGAACAGATGGAGTTTATTTCCATTCCCCTTGTTCCCCTTGCCATCTTATCCTCTTCCCGCAAAGTTGGTGTTACTTTCCTCAGCTGAGTATACATCACTGTCTCCCCACACTGTTTACTTAGGTTTTGGGTCATGTCACTCACAAACTTTATTCTGTTTATTAACAACAAATCCTTACCATCTAGTTCCTAAAGTCAGGCATCCTGCACCCCTTCACTATTTACCCACCTTGGCATGTTCTTTCCTATATTTTACCGCTTCTGCTACTACACAAATTTATCACAAATCTATTGGAACTATTTAACTTCCTTTTTCATGGCTGTGATTACGATGCATCTGTCCAAATACAGAGTCATGGTGGCAATCATCTGCAGCACCCCAATCATACCCTTTGTGGTTCCCAACTTTCCACTCCTGTTATCAGACTGACTCCTCATCATGCTTGCATTTGAGTCCGTACTCGTCCAGAATAAACTTGTACGTAAAACAATGACTCTGTAAAAAATAATAAATAAAAAGGAAAGTAATCAGTAGGTAGCCATTGCCATCACAAAATGCAGATTGTGCATTTGCACACTCATTCTCTTTCAGCATCATGTAATTGACTGTAGTCATTTTTATTTCTGTACCTTTCAGGACAGTTAGCTTACCATGGTGAAGGGGCCTGCGCATTTCAGTGAACCTGTGAGCTATACTGTATATGGTCATCAATGATGACTAAGTTATGAAAGTTAGATCAGATTAAGGATAGTCCACCAAAGGAGCAACCACTCGTTTCAACAGCTGACAGCTGTTACACATCACTTTCACCAGATGACTGCCCCTAAATCCAATTAGACATAGACTTTGCAGTCAGAGATGGAAAGTTAAGTAAAGCCAAGACTTATATGCAGCAAAAGCACTGCCCAGAGGTGATGATGGCTTGGACCATCATCTTCGTTTGACAAAGTTTAGAATGGCCTTAAGGAAAACAAGAAAAGCATCCAGGCCAGTGAAATACAAGCTCCATAATATTTTAATTGTATATGCAGCAGATATGAAAAAATACATTTTAGGGATTAGACCTGGCAGACAGAGGACCTGAAGCTAAGTCATCAGAAGTTTACAATATTTTCTAGGAAGTGATATGAAAAAATATTCCAAACAGAAAGAAACTTAAGAAGACAAAATGGCTAACTAGATGCTCTAGAATTGGCAAAGGAAAGAAGAAAAGCAAAAGAAAATGGAAATAAGAAAAGCATGTCAAACTGAATGAAGAGTCTCAGAGAATGTCAGGAGGAGATAAGCAGGTATATTTAATTAAACAGTCCAGAAAAATGGAAGATGTAGAATGGGGAAAAAATATTTTTGTAAGAAGATTGGTTTTGTTAAGGAAAGCTTCCAGACAGAAAATGTGCATGATAAAAGACAAAGATGAAAGGGACCTAACAGAATCAGAAGATATTAAGAAGAGGTGGCAGGATTATCCAGAATTACATAAGAAGGACATTAACATCACTGATACATACAATGTTATGTTCTCTTATCTAGTGCCAGACATCCTGGAAAGTGACGTTACATGCACCCTTGATATATTGCTAATAGCAAGACTTCAGGAAGTGATGTACCATCAATTCATTAGTGTTACAGTTTGGCAATTATGTTGGTATTCTGATAGTTATTCACTTGAACAATTGCTTTTCAAGTCATCAAGTTTGGAGAGTAATTTTTTTTCTTTTTTTTTTTTGTTATTCAGTTTGAGGAGGTGCCTGACTGCAGAATACTTGGATCATCTAGCTGCTGCTCAGAGAGTATTACTTGGAATTTGCCAGCAAATTTGGAAAATACAATAGAGGTCATTAGACTGGAAAATGTCAATTTATATTCCATTCCCCAAACAGGGCAATGTTAAAGCATGTACAAATTATAAAACAATTGTACTTGTTTTTCTTGCTCACAAGGTAATGATAAAGATCCATACCTCTCAAACTCTTAGTGGAAAAAATGTGGACAAAGCATAAAAATAATGGGGTGACAAAGGCCCAAAATTGGGTATAAATTTGAAATATTGTTTTTATGAACTTAAAATGTTGCTAGAATAACAGGATTTGTGCTAGCACACATTTTCTGTAGGAAATGAAGTCTGATGCTGTAATGCATGTCACTATTTAGTGACTTCAGTCCTCGGTGATTTGCCAGAAAACCACAAATTTTATGAGGAACAGACCAAAAAACTATAAGTAAGAAAACTGAACTTTCTTCAAAACTATGTACAGATGAGAGGTATCTCAAGATCCTACAAGCTAGACTCCAACATTATTTGGACTCAGAACTGTCAAATGTATGACCTGTTTTTAGAATGGGCAGTGGCACCTTGCATCTGTTTGCAAGCATCTACTGGATAATAGAGAAAGCTAAGTCACTCCAGAAAAAATATTTATTTCTACTTTACTGATTACTTTATAGTCTATGTGTGAGCCTTAACAAATTATGTCAGCTTCTTACAGAAATGGGGATACCGGGTCACTTATTTACCTCCCGAGGAATCTGTTTGCAGGACAAAAAGCAACAGCTAAAATCAACTACAGAATAACTTGTTGGGTCAGTATTAAGAAAGAGGTATGGCAAGGCTGTATATTGTCAGCCTACTTATTCACTTAATATGACAAATATTTCAAGCAAAATCCTGAGTTAGAAGAATCAGATATATCAAATTTGCTGGGAGAAATACTAACCACTTTAGATATGCATTTAATACTGCTTTAGTAAATGAAATGAGAATGAGTGAAATAGCTAGATGATGAAGGTGAAAGAAGAAAGCACAACAGCTGGCTTTTTGCTTAGCATCAAATAAATAAAATTATGTTATCTACTGCTAATAGACAGGAAATAAATGATGGCAGTGATAGACTGGGCTGAATTCAGAAAAAGTTACCATAAGTGTACATGAGATGTACACCTCATAGTAATGTTTTAAATTCAGAGACAGACCTACCACACTTCTTTTGCATAGAGATATGCAGGCCTGCTGTAGGCTATTTCTTCAGCAGTGCCAAATGATTATAAGGCATTCTGCAGGAGAGACAAATTATACATTGCCATGTGCTCTCCCCCTGGACTGCTTGGATAAGGTATTTATGCAGCAAAACTAGTATCAAAAGAACTGCATATGGTTGCTCAACCTCATACATCTATATAAAAAAATCTTTGATATAATGCTGAAACTACTATTTTTGACCATATGCATCTCAGTGAACAGAATGGGACCATGAAAAAATGGAATATATATATATATATATATATATATATATATATATATATATATATATATATATATATGTCTATATATGTCTCTCTCTCTCTCTCTCTGTCTATATATATATATATATATATATATATATATATATATATATATATAGCTATATACAGGTTCATAGGTGTGTACTAGGCTAATGGTCTTTGCAAACCTAGCCCATAGAAGTGCCCTGGCATTGTACAGCCCAACATTAGTTCCCAGTTCCTCTATCAAGTAGAGCCACTATACTGATCCCCAGGGTGAACTTTCTATTTCCCATCCACTCATCAAGAATTGTCTTGAAGAGGGCCAGTGAGGTACTATGCTTAACATGTATGGGAAGTCTATTCCAGAGCATGGGCAGTCTCTGGGTTATGAACTTGTCCCTCCAGCATGTTCTGTTGATTGCGGTAATGAGGTTGAGGTCTCTGGAGCATGTAGAGCAGAGGAATTGGGATTTCTTTGGATGTAGCATTTCTAACAGAGCTGGGTCAGACATGGCTTTGTAAGTCAAGCAGAGATTGCCTCTTAGTAGATGATATGAGACATAGAATAGCTGGAATTTTTTGAGTCTGTCTATGTAGAACATGTGCTTAAGGCCTAGGATCCTCTTCATGAGGTACTTTTGTGACCTTTCCAGCTGTTGCATGTGTCTAGTGAGGTACATGCCAAATGGGACATTATACTTGATGAGTGGCCTAATGAGGGAAGAGTAGAGAGGGATGATTACCTCTTTCTTCTTATATAGCTATATGTATATCTACACGGGTCTACTTCAGATGACCTAAATTTCATTTGTGTGAAATTCATTTGACTGAGACCAAAATACTGAAAGTTCAAAAGACTGAAAACACATTTGACTGAAACTCATAACATTGACACATTAAAGAAAAAGATATATGCCCTTTTCTCCACTGTAGTGCAATCCTGGAGTTAGTATATATAGTTAGGGGGGTAGTAGGGGCACAGCCCCGCACATTGGGGGGTGTAGGGGGCATTGCTCCCCACATACTTTATACATTTTAAACCCCACGCATGGATATTTATAACTGAAATTAATAACTCTTTGCAGAAAACAATATTTACCTAAACTATGTGGGGGGCTTCACCTCCCCACCCTCCAGTATGGGGGGCTATGCCCCCCACACCACCCTAACTATGTATACTAACTCCAGGATTGCACTACAGTGTGAGTTTTCAGTTTTTTGAACTTTCAGTGTTTTGGTCTCAGTCAAATGAATTTCAGTCAAATGAAATTTAGGTCATATGAAGTAGACCCATCTACACATATATGTACTCGTGATTGTACTGAGATGCAATTGTTGGTGGCAAGTCCAAATTCCTGCTTCTGTTTCAAGCATGTTGATGGCTCAGAGAAGCAGGAGGAAGTATGGCAACTATATGAGATGTAGAAGTCAGAGCGAAGAAAGAGAAAGAAAGTGTAAGTGTGGAGGTGGTTTTTACAACCCTCCAATCGAGAAGGTTGCAGGATGGCTACTTAAGAGATATGTTGAGCCAGAGTGAATTGAAGAGCAAGATGGTGGCTTTGTGGGGAGAAATTATGGACAAGATACAAGAGAAGGAAGTGAAACATAGAAATAAAGAAGAAATTGTGTCCTCAAAAGGTAAAGAAAGGAGAAAAGTGAGTGGAAGAAAAGAAAGAGAGAGAGATGATAAGAAGAAAATTAGTGGTAAGGCTGAGCAGCAAAGAGAAAAAGGAACATAATAGGTGTCAGGTTTAGGACACAGTAATTCCAGCTCATGGTATTTCACTAAAAAATGTAAGACCTTTTATTAATAAAGAGACACATTTTGAAATCCTATTTGAAACAGGACAGTACATGGAAGAATTCTTAGAAAAGTTTGAAAGTAAAAATGATTGCAGTCCTTACAATGTGTATGTAGTACAAACACTTACTAGAGAGACAAAAAAAAATGGATCATTGTGCAATTTTGAACTGAAGTTGAAAGAGAAGTGTTAGCAAGATTAAAGACTATATGCAGAGAAGTGATGGACATTACAAAAATGTATGATGATAGAGAATTATGGACTGGGAGATGGGATTGTGGAGTAATCTTAGAAATGAAAAATGAAAAAAATATGCATATTTCAAGTGTGATAAATGTAGAAGGAAATAGCAGTTATGTTAAATATAGGAGACAACCAAAAACATGCTTTTTTGCAGAAAAGATAACCATATGATTAGTAATTGTTAAAAAAGAAAATCTTTTATCTGTGGAAACCCGGATTATGAAACCTAATAAAGGTCATCATCATTGCCCCCCCCCCCCTTTCCCATTTTTCTACATGGGGTCAGGTTGTTGTGTTAACTGTTGCCCTCTCTATTGATCAGTGCCACAGTCCTGCCTACCTGTTGCAGATTTTCTTTCACACAATCCACCCACCTCTTTGTCGGATGTTCTTGTTTGCTTTTACCATCTTCCTGTCTGTTCCAAATCTTCTTCACCAGATTATCTCCTGCTTTTCTGCACATATCCAGGCCATGTCATCTATTGTCTTTGATCTTTTCTGCAATTGCTGCTACTTTGGCTTCTTCTCTTATGTCCTCATTTCTTCGTCTGCCCCACAATGTGCATCTTACCACCTTTCTCAGGCACTTCCTTTCCATCACCTGTAGCTTCTTCATCTGCTCTGCCTTTACTGCCCAGGTTTCTGTACCATATATCAGTACGGGTCACACCACTGTCTTTTGCACCTTACTTTTCAGCTTCTTTGGCATTATTCTGTCATACACTACACCTGAGACTCAATGCCATTTGGCTAAAGCCCCTATGATTCTAGCTTTGACCTCTTCATTTAGACTTCCCTTCTCCTCAGCCACCCCTCCCAGATAACTGAAGCTGTTTACCAGTTCCACTGTCTTCCCTTCTGTTTCAATTCCAATCTTCTTCTGATTTCCCCAGTTTGCTGCCATTGCCACTGTCTTATCTGTGCTTAGTTTCATGCCGTTCCAGATAAGGAACAGGTCATCTACAAAATGCTTATAAAAACAATGTTACAACAATAAATATTTCTAGATTCAGATAAAACATAATCATTTTCCCATGAGTTCATTATGATGTTGGCATATGTATTAGCCAAGGGTGTTCCCATGGCCATGCCATTTATCTGTTTGTAACATTATTTCTGAAACATAAAAACGTTATTGGTCAGCACATCATCTAACAATGCACATAGCAAGGTAAGTTTCATATCAGCTAATGATGACTGTCTCATGATATATTTTTTAACCATATCAATACATTCCAATTCACTTGACTACTTTGAACCTGATTTCTCTGTCCTATATAAATGCTCAGTACTGCCTTATGTCATATCCCGTCATTTTTTTGTATGACTTTGAATTTATCTTTTTGCTTGTATTACTATGGAGGTTTTTTCCTTGGGTCTCTGCTGAAAATTGGCTTCTGGCCGAGTTGGACCAACCTGGTTAACAAATGTCAAATAAATAAATAAATAAACACCTTCTTTATTTGGAATAGATGTAAAAAGAGAATCCACGTCTAAGGTGACCATATGGCAAGTAATAATATCATTCAATTTAGTCCTGCCAAAAAGTTGCTTAAGAAAATCATTACTGTCTTTAACTATAGTATTAGATGTTTTTAAAACAACTTTCAGTTTGCCTTTTAAGAATTTGGAAATGGATTCAGTTACCCACTTCAGGATGGAGGGATGGGTTGCTAAGACATTTCTAAATTTAGGTATCCGGTATATAACAGGAATAGTAACTATGTTAGTGTATAAATAATGGAAAGTATCTTCTGAGAGCTCTCCATTATGAAACAGACTAGTAATCTCTAAATTTACTTCATTAATAATTCTTTTTTCCACAGTTTTAGTAATAGGCAAATATTCAGTTGTAGATAACATAAGAAGTGACAAGTGTCACTACACCTCCTTCCTTGTCAGCTGGTTTTATAACTATATTTTTTCATTCTCAGACAGGGAGGATATAGCTTGCTATTTCTCTTTATTCAATTTATGAAACATTCCATTTTACTTTTTACTATATAATTCATAAATGTCATTTTCAACCACCTTCTTAAACACTGAAATAACATTGCTAACTGGAATAAATGTGTTACTTCTTTTATAAGAAGTAGGCATCATGTTACTGGATGTATTAAAATTAACCTTCAGATTGAGCTTTCTAATAAACAGCTTAAATTCAAATATTCATAGAAACTTTATTGTCATTTAGGCCCACACAAATACAGCCTAAATGAAATTAAAAGTTGCATCTCACAAGAGAAAAGCAGTGCAAATAATATAGATTCAAAGGTATCAGAGAATAACATAAGAAAGAAAATAGCAACACATATGACATGCAAGAGGTAGTCCACATTACATACACACACTCAATGACCATTATCCAATGATAAATAATAAATAAAAAATAAATACCCACCATCAAATCCCTTCATCGTTAAGATAGAGAATAAAAGGAGACTAGTGAATAGTAGCTGTTTAGTTACTATATTGCACTTGCTAACTTTAGACGTGATTCAGTATAGCCATCATACTGTATAATAGTAATACTGGCAGTAATTGTGCAGAGCAGCAGGATTAAATAAAAAAAATAGGCTTCAATGTATTATGTATTATGGTTGGTGTCCAAGTTAATAAGTCTCACAGCTGCAGTACCTCCTTCCAGACACAAGTTGTGAGAACCAGTTGTGGGCTGGATGGGTCGAATCAGCTAGTATTTTGTATGTTCTCTTTCTTGCTCTTATAAAGAAAAGCTCCTGAATAGAAGGGAGGTTTGTGCCTAAGATTTTCTCAGCTACCCTCATCACACTCTGTAATTTCTTTTTCTCACAACTGTGCAGTTGCTGAACCATGCTATGAAGTTGCTAGTGAGGATGCTCTCGATAGCTCCCCTTTAAAAATGGTAAGAGCAGACAGTGGGAGCCTGGCCTTTTTGAGCTTTCACAGGAGTTGAAGCCTCTGTTGAGCCTTCTTGACTATATGGTTGGAATTAACAGTCCAGAAGAGGTCATCAGAGATGTGAAGGCCCAGGAACTTGGTTGTTTTGACTTTGTCTACTACCTCCCCTTTGATAGTGAGTGGTTGGTGAATTGTTGCCTTTCTCCTGAAGTTCACGATCATTTATTTGGTCTTATTAACATTCGGGTCCAGGTTGTTCCTGTCACACCAGACAATCAAAGTGTTCACCTCATCCCTGTAGTTGTGTTCATCCCCACTACTAATGAGACCCACAACTGTGGTATCATCAGCAAATTTTATAAAATGGTTTGAGTTATGTTTTGCAGTGCAGTCATGGGTGATAATGGTGAAGAGCAAGGAGCTGATCACATAACCTTTGGGAGCACGAGTATTCAGGACTATGCATTAAGAGGTGTTGTTTCCAGTGCACGTCCATCAGGGCTACCAATCAGAAAGTCAAGAGTCCAGTTACATAGGTGCTTGTTTATCCCAAGTTTCATGAGCTTATCCACCAGTTGCATTGGTATCACAGTGTTGAACACAGAACTAAAGTTGATGTACAGAAGCCTTATGTAGTTTTTCCTTCCCTCTAGGTGTTTTAGTACAAGGTGTAGTGCAACTGATATCACATCTGCAGTTGATCTATTTGCCTGGTATGCAAACTGGAGCAGATCAAAGGACTTAGGCAGTCCCGCAGATCGATGTTTCTTCACAATCCTCTCAGAGCACTTCATGACATTTGAGGTTAAGGTGACCAGTCTAAAGTCTTTGAGGCAGGTAGGGTTGGGTTTCAGCAGAAGTGGGACAATACTTGTTCCTTTGAAACATGAGGGAACTTTCGCCATAGCAAGAGATGAGTTGACGATATCTGTCAGTACCAAACATAGCTGATCAGCACACCCCTTCAACACCTCTCCAGGTATATTATCTGGTCCAGCATCCTTCCTAGGATTCACCTTCTTAAGCTGAAGTTTCACCTCCTCAGAGTTTAAGGTGACCACTATCTCCTCTTTGTCAGTGTTTGTTTTGGAAGGTACGGTGGTGTTCTCCTCAAATCTGCCAAAGAAGGAGTTAAGTTCATTCAGGAATTCCAAGCTGTCATCACTCTGGGGTGTTTTGGTCTTTATAGTTATAAAACCAGCTATAGTCTGTGAGCTGCTATATCCCCTGCCATAGGCTTCTCGTGTCCCTCATGTCTTGGAAGCGGATCTGAATTTTCATCCCATATTCCCTCTTTGCTTCTTTGATGCCCTTTTTCGGATTAGACCTGGCCACCTTTAACCTTTCTTTGTCATTTGCCTTGAAGGCTGTGTTTCTTTCCCTCAGTAGCTTGTAGACATTCCTGGTTAGCCAGGGCTTCTGACTAGCTCTTATAGTAATGGCTTTCATGGTGGTTACATCTTCCACACATTTATTTATTTATGTAGGCAAGAGCTGATTTGGTATAGGTGTCTATGTCTAACTAGAGGTTGTGTGTAGCCGCTTCTTTGAAGATCTCCCAACAGGTGGTATTGAAACGATCCTGAAGGCAATCCATGAATCCTCCTGCCAGACTCTGATCTGTTTAGTTGTCATTTTTTCTCTGATCAAAGCCATCTTATAGGTAGGCAGAAGCAGGATGACAGTGTGATTAGAGTTGCCTATGTTGTGGTGCTTCAAAGCTTTAAATGCTCCTTTAATATTGCTGTAAGCTTTGTCTAAGGTATTCTCCCCTCTGGTGGAGAAATCCACATACTGATAAAAATGGCATAGCACTTCCTTAAGGTCAGCTCTGTTGAAATCACCCGCTGTCACATGTGCAAATTCTGTGTTTCTGCTTTCTAGTGCACAGATACTATTATGGAGTTTATTCTGAGCTTCAGTGGTGTTAGCACTGGGAGGGATGTACACTGCCGTGATATATATCCCATTGAATTCTGTTAAAACTTCAACAGTGTTAGCAGGTATATATGTCAAACCTTTATTAAGTACATTTTATTGAATCTCACTTAGCAAACTCTTTGATAAGTTAAAAACAGTACCATACAAATGTCCAGTTGAAAATAACATTTTGTTTAATTTCATGTTACCAGTCGACCCTCTGGTACACCATTCCTCTTCGGTCCTCATTGACTGAAGGTGCTCTTTCATGAAGATGTGGACAATCCAAGGGATCCAAGGCAGCGATGATGCTCCCACTAATAATGGTTTCAGAATTATGCATTATTATACATCTAGATGTAGAATTAGAGACTGACGTAGGATTCAAAACCATTACTGCAGGAGATACTATGGAAATTCAAGTGAGACATCAGCGATTTCAAAAATGGTCACATTTTTGCTTGGTTCCATTAGAATCCAGATGTAGAAAAGGAACCAGCGCACTCACGTCCTGTCTGCAGTGAAGTAACGGCATCAACTTCAATAACTGCATCCACTGCTTCTGTATCTGCCACAGTCATGGTTTTGAATCCTATATCATAATTTGAATAAAGAGGATTACCAAACTATATAAGCCCGTCTGAGAATGAAAGCATAGTTATAAAACCAGCTGACAAGGGAAGAGGTGTAGTGGTACTTGTCTCACTTCTTATTACATGAATTTACATGTTACACGTTTTTCTTTCTTACACTTGCACACCTGACAGCTACCAAACATCTAAAAATAGAAACCTGATGTAATTAATTCTTTTCTTTTCTTTTAAAACCCATTTGCGAGATGCAGCAAGCAGCAGTGCCGAGCTGTGCTTACACTTACACAGCTGACACCTTCCAGACATCTAAAAATAGAAACTGGATGTAATTATTTATATTGCTTTCTTTTAATGCTCATTTGCATAGCGCAGCACAAAGTGCAGCAGTGCCGAGCTGTACTTACTTTTATACAGCTGACTCCTGCCAGACATCTAAAATAGAAATTGGATGTAATTAATTATTTATTTTATTTTATTTTAAAATCCGTTTGCATGGCGTGGTGCTTAGCAATACTAACAGGTATCTTAGTAGTATATGTGAAGGTACAGTGGTTTTCTCGGTATTCAAGTAGCTAAGTAGGTTAAGTGACAGTCTAATGTGTAGTAGGCCCTGGGTTCAAGTCCTGAGCAATCATACTTTTTTACATTTATTGCTGTGAAAGTATGTGAGGTTACCTAAAAGGCAGTTTAATACATAAGCAAAATTGTTACGTTTGGAAAAGCTGTGTGGTATTAAGCAAAGCTTAAACATGGTCAATGACTATTCTTGTTTGCGCATTGCTAAGCTCTCCTGAAACATGGCTGTGCAAGCTTACATGAAGCTCAGCTTCACAAAGCTTGTTTGCGCAATGCTAAGCAACATGGCACTTTTTTGAATGTTGCAGTATGACATGAAAAGGTGGGAAGACAGCCTATATTAAGGCCAATAGGTGGGAATTCACAGCAGTCATGGGAGTCCATAATCAACTGAGGATATGCCTGGTTGTGTTCGTGAGTGACCCCACTTTTGGGTACACTGGAGGGGTGTGCAGGAGTCCAGAGTGTTTGTTGGACTCCTGGTACAAAACTATGATGCATGGCTATTGTAGGGTGATTACCCAGGCTCAGAATGTAAAGCTGAAGCCTGGGTTCAGTTGGCCAGGGATCATACCAGTGCTACTGGTATCCCCTGCACTGGTGAGCTGTGTCATTACCACTATAACACCTGAAGCAAAGGAAGAGGGGAACCTTGGACACCTGGGTCCAAGAGGCTAGGGCTGGGCATGCCTCACAGATATGTAAATATGATTGATATTACTTTACTAATATACAAGCTGAATCTGTGCAAAACTGGTATGCATAATGATTTGTTTCTCTTCCCACAGCTGTAGCTGAATGGGCTTGCAATGTCCAGTCTCAGGCACCTGGCCAAGATATGCCATGAGTGTGGTATATATGGATAATTTCTGATAACTGTTGTGCAATAACCAAAAAACAATAACAGTACCAATAAACAATAATGTTTAAAGCAGGATTGTGTTTCAATAAGTAATGTGTGCAAATAACTACAGTAGGGCTGTATTTACTGCATGTCTGATCTAATGTGACCCCAGTCAACTGTAAAATTAAATTAACAAAGAATGTAGAAGTAATTGCCTGATAAATGTATTGCACAAGCCACACTATGGTTCAGGCCTGTCTGCATGCCAGTTGGAGTCAATATTGCTTTCTATCCCCTCCCCCACTCCAGGAACAATGTATATGGGTAAGGTAGCTCAAATTCTGGGCAGATATCATGTGTATAAGTGACAGATTTTAAGGAACAATATCAATAAAGTTTACAGCAGGATTGTGCTTTGTTAAGTAATGCGTTTAAATAACTGCAGTAAGGCTGTGTTCATTGCACTTGTGTTCTAATCATATTGCAGTAAATTGTTACATTAAGTACACATGTCCCCTGGAGTCACAGTTTTTATTTCTACCCTCATGCCAGCCAAGTAAGACATGAGCGGTTGTGTAGTCGACTTAATGTACACGAACATACCTGTCAACTGTCACGATTTTTTGCAATGAAATGTCAGCTGCCCAATCTGTCTGGTCCTTGATTAGCAGATGAATGATTACCCTGAATGCAATGCATTTACAAATCCATTTACAGAACACCTTGGTAGTAATGTACAAGTGCAGTATGTGAAACAGTTCTGTGTAGTTGTCCCATGCCAACAGCTTGAGAGGCATGTACATGCAACATCAGCTATAGAATTGGTGTCATTGTACTCATAAATGACACTGCACACCTGTAGAAGTATGTATTAGTAGTCTGTGTAGTAATATCATCTGCAAGTTCCCTAATAGTATGTTTTTCTCTCTCTCCCCACCCCTTATCTTGTTTAATTTCTTAATGATATTTATTATTATGATTTAATGTTAATATATTCTGTTAAACTAATTGTTATGTTGGCCTTATGGGTTATTTCATACTGGTTTGCTGTTAATATACCTACTGTCATATTATTTAATGTTGTGTTCCTCATAATATACCTTCATATGTATTTGGATTAATCAATATTATGTTCCATCATGTTAATACTAACTTGGTTTGGTTATTAATCTCAAGTTATGTTTATATCTAATTTAATACAGCACGAGTTCCAGGTAATCCACCTACCTTGCCTCCTCCGGTCATGGCACTGGGACCTAGCATGTCTGGGCCACAGCCTGGAGGTGCCCCCTCTGTTGTCCCTGCATGTCCTGCAGTATCAGGTAATGCAACCCCATGGGCTCGGGCTGGGCCCCCCTCTGGGTGCGGCAGTAGAGGGGGTGATTTTGTCACCCACGATGAAATACCAGGTATGGTGCACAGTGTGTTCTTCTGAACTTTTGGAAGTCAACTGCAGCAGATGGACAACATGATGGCCATTCTGGTGGGGCAACATTGTCCCAGATGCCATCATTCATCACTGCCACCATAGGGGCAGTGAAGGAGCAGTACCAACAGTCCCATGGGTGGGGACTTGAGTCACTCTGCTACCTTGTGAATGCACATGAGACTGGGACTCCACAGCACTCTCCCCATCCAAGGTGTTCACCCCCCTCTTGTGTCACACACCAACCCAGTCTGCTGTCTTGTCTGTTTGCAAAAGCATCCTCACCTTCCCAACTTACCTACCTCACATGTACCTATGTCCCTTCCCCAACATTCCACTCTCACCTTCACAAAAAAAAAAAAAAAGGGCACCTGCCCCCCCCCCCAAAAAAAAATATTGTCCCATGCATAGCTCTCCATTTTGCACATATGCCCACTGGACACACTTAATTTGGTCCAGTTAGCTTAACAACATACTTATGTTGTCCTCATCCCTCTCTCTGGGGATGATAGTCCAAATTCAACTACAAATTCTGTCAAAGTGCACAGTTATTGCTGTACAAGAAATGTATAGCTATGGTTCTTTCCTACACCATTCCTGCACATACCTATCTGCCTTTCACTATGTTTTTCCCCCTGATTGCACCCCATTTCACCACTGTCCTATCTCCCCAGTTTTCTTTTCTTTAAAGATTTTTTGCATGATGCTGCATGAAACGGCTCATTGTGCAGCATGACTAATTTGAGCTAAATGGAGCTATACTGATATATGTGTTTGAAATGATAATAAACACACACAAAATATATACCTGTGCCCTATGTCGAACACAAGACCATTGCACCTGCGGACAAATGCATTAACTTACCACATCACACAGCTACTAATGAAAACAGTTGCTTTGAGCAAAACATAGTAATTGTAAGTTACCATCATGAAGCATGTTTAAGTGAAGCTGCACATCGCACCACATCTCACAAACTTGCTTAAAGAGTAATGGAAAAAAATGGGAGTGTAACTTGGAGTTTCGTACAGGAGTACACTACTAGAAACCCAGACACAGAATAATGGATATAAGTGAGGTCTGTAATAGCAGGTAAATATGCACTTTTATCAGCAACATTTAGAAATATACCTGCTAAAACATTGTGGCATAATTCATGTTCAACTGGGACTCTGGTGCAGAAATACATCCATGTAAAGCCATGCACATAATGATGGGTGTAAAAGAAGTATGTCACAGCCTATATGTGTGCACTTATATCTTGACAAATACATTTGCTGCAACAGTCACTCAGCAGCTCGGTCTGTTAAATGCTTTGCAAACAGTAATTTTTGCCACACATGGTTCTGGGTTCAAATCCAGTGGTATGTGGCATTTATCAATGAGAAATGATAAAATAATACATAACTATAATGCAATATTTAATAAATAATACATTAATAATACTTTATTTATCAATGAATGACTGTGTCTTCCACTATTTATCCACCCAGTACATTTCAGATGCAATAATCTGCTGTTCAATGATGGCAGTCAAGGCCTGCAGATAGGAACACAGTTGACATAGCCCTATAGCAACACTAAACAGTGCCTAGAGTGTCGGGGTCATACATTAATATGCATTCACAGAGGATTTTAACTTAGGTAATACAAAGGTGGCACACTAATATCAAAGTGCAGCACACAATCAATTCATAATTGTATTATAGATTATCACAGCTGCACAACTAACATATACATATGGAGGTCCTGCTAGCAGCAAGGACTGCCAGCACACACATTCCAAATGACCACCATAATGTAACACATGGCCTGACAGTTACCTAAATGGTTGACATACTGGTATAGTTACCTCTATGTTGCTCAAGGACACAACAAACATGTTGCCTATTAGTCTGTTAATGATACCTTTGGCTAAAATACTTACCTTAAACAAATACCTCAATATACTGTAGGATGGGTTCCCCCACTTAGGCTCTGGCTGTACACCAAAGCTGCCATTGGTCTCACCTTTACTCATAACTGCTGTTGTCCTCCACATTCTGCAGCCTCTCTCACTATGCTTTTTGCCTGCAGCAGTAGCATCAGCTGCAGCCTGTAGCCCACACATACATGTACATCCTCCATGTGCTGATGTAGTATTTTTAACCAGCATTTCCACCCTATCTTATGAGAAAGGGATGGATTCTATATTGAGGCCTTATATCCCCTTCAGTAGTTGCAGGGGATTGCCTGATTAGACTGCAAATCAGCTGTGTATGCTTCAGTTAGCATTACTGAAACACAGATTGGTTCAGAGGCAATCACCTGCTAATGAGGTACATCTTAAAAAGGAAAACCCTTAGCCAGGGGAACCATGAGCTCGTTGGCACAATACATGCATATATGTATATATATATATATATATATATATATATAATGTAAGGTGGGTTCAAATTGTTTTATCATGGTGTGGATGGGAGGAGAAATGGCATTATCCTGAAGGAACAGTATGCTAAGAGTGTTTTAGAGGTGAAAAGAGTGTCGGATAGAGTGATGTTTATGAAGCTGGAAATTGATGGTGTAATGATGAATGTTGTTAGTGCATATGCTCCACAAGTTGGGTGTTCAATGGACGAGAAAGAAAATTTTTGAAGTGAGTTGGATGAAGTGGTGATGACTGTACGCAAGGGCGAGAGAGTGATGATTGGACCAGATTTCAGTGGGCATGTTGGTAAAGGGTACAGAGAGGATGAAGAAGTGATGGGTAGGTATGGTGTTAAACAAAGAAATGCAGAAGGTCAGATGGTAGCGGATTTTGCGAAAAGGATGGACATGGCTGTGGTGAATACGTATTTTAACAAGAGGGAGGAGCATAGGGTGACATGCAAGAGTGGAGGAAGATGCACACAGGTGGATTATATCTTATGTAGGAGGACCAGTTTGAAGGAGATTGGAAACTGTAAAGTGGTGACCGGGGAAAGTGTAGTTAGGCAGCATAGGGTGGTGGTTTGTAAGATGATGTTAGTGATCAAGAAGAGGAGGAGGAGTGTAAGGGCAGCACCAAGGATCAAATGGTGGAAATTGAAAAAGGGTAATTGTGAGGTAGAGTTCAGGGAAGAGTTAAGATAGGCACTGGGTGGCAGTGAAGAGTTACCAAATAGCTGGGTAACTACAGCAGAGCTACTAAGGGAGATGGCTAGAAAGGTACTTGGTATGACATCTGGACAGAGGAAGAATGACAAGGATACATGGTGGTGGAATGATGAAGTACAGGAGAGTATAGAAAGAGGTTGGCAAAGAAGAAGTGGGATTGTCAGAGAGATAAAGAAAGTAGACAGGAGTATAAGGAGATGAGGTGCATGGCAAAGAGAGAGGTGGTGAAGGCTAAGGATAAGGCATATAAAGAGTTGTATGAAAGGTTGGACACTAAGGAGGGAGAAAAGGACATGTACCAATTGGCTAGACAGAGGGACCAAGCTAGGAAAGATGTGCAGCAGGTAAAGGTGATAAAGGATAATGAGGGAAACATACTTACAAGTGAGGAGAGTGTGTTGAGCAGATGGAAAGAGTACTTTGGGGGGTAGATGAGTGAAGAGAATGAGATGGAGAGAAGGTTGGATGATGTGAGGATAGTGAATCATGAAGCGCAATGGATTAGCAAGGAGGAAGTAAGGATAGCTATGAAGAGGATGAAGAATGGAAAGGCTGTTGGTCCAGATGACATACCTGTGGAAACATGGAGGTGTTTAGGTGAAATGGCAGTGGAGTTTTTAATCAGATTGTTTAATGAAATTTTGGAAAGTGAGAGGAGGCCTGAGGAATGGAGAAAAAGTGTTTTGGTACCGATTTTTAAGAATAAGGGTGATGTGCAGAGCTGTAGTAACTATAGAGGGATTAAAATGATCAGTCACAGCATGAAGTTATGGGAAAGAGTAGTGGAATCTAGGTTAAGAAGGGATGTGATGATTAGTGATCAGCAGTATGGTTTCATGCCGGGAAAGAGCACTACAGATGCGATGTTTGCTCTGAGAGTATTGATGGAGAAGTACAGAGATGGTCAGAAGGAGTTGCATTGTGTTTTTGTAGACTTAGAGAAAGCATATGACAGGGTGCCTAGAGAGGAGTTGTGGTATTGTATGAGGAAGTCAGGAGTGTCAGAGAAGTATGTACGAGTGGTACAGGATATGTACGAGGGTAGTGTGACAGCGATGAGGTCTGCAGTGGGAGTAACTGATGCATTTAAGGTGGAGGTGGGATTACATCAAGGATCAGCTCTGAGCCCTTTCTTATTTGCAATGGTGATGGACAGGTTGACAGACGAGATCAGACAGGAGTCCCCATGGACTATGATGTTTTCAGATGACATTGTGATCTGCAGTGAAAGTAGGGAACAGGTGGAGGAGACCCTTGAGAGACAGAGATATGCTCTAGAGAAAAGAGGAATGAAGGTCAGCAGGACTAAGACAGAATATATGTGTGTGAATGACAGGGAGAACAGAGGACTGGTGAGGATGCAAGGAGTAGAGATGGCGAAGGTGGATGAGTTTAAATACTTGGGGTCAATAGTTCAGAGTAATGGTGAGTGTGGAAGAGAGGTGAAGAAGAGAGTACAGGCAGGATGGAGTGGGTGGAGATTTGTGACAGACAAGTACCAGTAAGAGTGAAAGGGAAGGTCTATAAGAGGGTAGAGAGACCAGCTATGTTATATGGGTTGGAGACCGTGGCATTGACAAAAAGGCAGGAGTTAGAACTGGATGTGGCAGAGTTAAAGATGTTAAGATTTGCACTGGGTG
The DNA here is from genome assembly GCF_019279795.1 of Protopterus annectens. NCBI lineage: Eukaryota > Metazoa > Chordata > Ceratodontiformes > Protopteridae > Protopterus > Protopterus annectens. Next base: position 641,872,987 of record NC_056751.1, on the reverse strand, counting down.
TGCCGAGGGTGGACAGGATTAGGAATAAGTATATTACAGGGTCAGCCCAGGTTGGAAGGTTTGGAGACAAAGCCAGAGAGGCAAAATTATGTTGGTTTGGACATATGCTGAGGAGGAATGCTGAGTATATTGGGGAAAATATGCTAAGTATGAAGCTGCCAGGGGTAACAGGAAAAGAGGAAGGCCTAAGATAAGGTTTATGGATGTGGTGAGAGAGGACATGCAGGTGGTTGGTGTGACAGAGCAAGATGCAGAGGACAGGAAGTAATGGAAATGGATGATATATATATAACTATATAGATAGACATATAGATAGATATATAGATATATATGTTTATAGGCTTCTTTCCAAAGAGGTGCATTGTATGGTGGAATATAGTTAAAGGGAATGGGATTACGTCAGTATGGCTGTCATAGAACTTTACTGATAACATGTCATTGATCTCCACATGTGTTACACCTACAGAGAAACTGCAGTACGGCAAGTGTAGAATGTCTGTGTTAAATAGGACACAGGTTCCCTGGATAACACCCCTATTTGTTTGGCACTTTTGGTTGTATAAAATTTAGGGGGCTTACTGCTATGAAGCACAGTACATTGGACTCCTCTCTTGGCTGTCATCATACATCTGTATGCCAGAAACAGGAGTATTTGACTATTGTTACTACAAGACTTGCGCCCACAACCTTTGTATGTTGGCAACATACTTCTCAACTATACATACATTAGCACATTGTCCAGAGTGTTGCATGATATATTTGATTCATTTTTCATAAAATTGTGGTTTTCTGGCATAGTAGTTGCAAATCATTAATGATTGCAGTTAGACAATATTAAGGGCATGTGATTTGCAAACAGCATACCCTGCAGAAGTTTCATGGTCATGTAAAACCTGTTATTCCATCAACCGTGTAAGTCTGCAACACCAACAGATAGAAACTGTCCCTATTTTCTGGCCTTTGTACAAATTTTATTTATGGCTTTGTCTAGATTTCTTGCTCTAAGAGTTTGACACATGATTGGCACACTTTTGAATTTTAGATGTGTAATCAAGCAGTGAATACTAACAGCTGTCCTATATGGCTGTATTCTACCTTCTGCACCTCCATCTATCTGATTCTGCCATGTGTTCTCTTTTTGTTGTAGGTCAGCAATAATGTATAGGCATCGAAGAGCCCCTTTCACTGAGCCTGAAAATGACATAATTGTGTAGGCAATGTGGCAGCATTGTGAGATCCTACTGTCCATGGGGAGGCCCAACAGACAATAGCAGGCTGCATTATGGGCTGACCTGCTCCACAATGTAAATGTGGTTGGTCACCAGAACAGGACATAAGAGCAGGTGCAACACTGTGCCACCGATATGATCCACACTGCATACAGAAGAGCTGCAGACATGGCCAGGGATTGTGGTGCCACTGGTGGAAGGCCTGCTGCAGAATAACAATTGTCAGCCACTGAGGAATTCCTGGTGAACCTAGGAACACACAACAGCTCCCAGGCATCCATCACAAAGTATGTCGTGGATGTGGGTGCCACCATTCTAGGACCAGAGGAGCATCCAGGTATGCTTAGTAGGATCATCACTGGAATACTGTAATATTCAGGGTGTCAGTGTATACATAGATTGAAGTGGGTGTCAGGTTTTATTTTGGGGGGGAAAGAGGTTAGCTGCATTTTGAGTGTCAGGCCAAACTGTGACCAGCATACCAGTTTACATAGTAGCTACTGTAAATGTCAGATATCTTGACATATTCCCTGTTACAGTGTTACATGTGGTGCTGTTTACATCACCTCTACCTCAAGTCTTTTCAGGAATGTCAGGAATTGGACAAAGCCATGGTCCTGTTCCTGTAAGCACAACACTGTTTTTTTACAGATGTATATTTAGTGACATGTATATACTAAAGTGTCTTTCCAGGCCTGATGGCTGAATTGGTGTACTGTCTGTCTGATTGCTAACTATAGAGCTAGATTCTGACTGTACACAGTTTACACTCATACCTGCACCCTGTATGTGTGTTCACAGTGATATATTTGCAAGCATTGGCAGAACAGCACAGATTGCCAGATGTGTCAACTGTACAAGGGTTTTCCAAAATGTCCATGATGGACATAATTTAGGTATTGATCATGAGATTCTTCTTTAAAGAGGTTTTATTTGCTGGTAAATACAGATTTGGGTTAGACTATAATGTCCTCATGTCCTACTGTTAGAGCTTGGAGGTTAGACAAGTCTGTGAGACTGACAGCAGTGTATATACAGCATAAAAAGAAGTTATGTATCACCATAACATTCCATCTGTGTTGTTCATCTTCATTCATTCATTCATTACTGATGGGTGCCGGTTCTATCCTCGGAACTGAGTCAGCCTTATACCACGCTTGCGCCAGCCAAAAACTCATGAGCTAAACTTTACCTATAGTGCCCTTTTCCCAGTTACCTCAAATCGAGTTTGTCCATAACAATAAAAGCAGAGGCTATATCTGAGCAAGTTCCCTAGAATGACATTGGACCCAGACAATCCCCCAGGAATCTCTAGGAGGGGGAAAGAGGGAGGGACGTAATGAATGAATTAAGATGAACAACACAGATGGAACATTATGGTAAGACATAACTTCTTTATCTGATGTTATTAATCTTCATTCATTCCTTATTGATGGGACAGAGTCCCTAGCTACCTTATATGTCCTGGATGGCCCCTATGGAAGAATATTCCTGAGCACCATCGAACCAAAGGAAGCTGTTCCCCTGGAGACGAGATCCAATTTGTAGAGAGAGATAAAGGTATGGGGAGTAGCACATGTTGCAGCTGCACAGATATTGTTCATGGCTGCCCTTGAATGAAAGGCTGTTGAAGTTGCCACAGATCTGGTGGAATGTGCTTTGAAACCAGGAGTATACAATCTCTTAACCATTTGGACAGAGTTACTTTAGAGACAGCTTTCCCCAATTTTGCACCTGAAAAGATACAAACAATTGGTCTGATTTGCAGATTTCCTTAGTTCTGTCCAAATAAAATCTCAGTTGTCTATGTACATCTAAAAGGTGGACGCAATATTCTCTCTTGTTCGAGAAGTTAGGAAAGAAAATTGGTAGGTCAATAGACTGGTTTACTGTGAAATCTGAAACAACTTTGGGTAGGAAAGAAGGATTTGTCCAAAGAGATACTCAGTCCTTATGAAAGATTATATAAGGACATTTAGTACATAGGGCCTGAAGCTCGGAAATACATCTAGCTGAGGTAATGGCCACTAGAAATAAGGACTTCCAGGATAAGAATTTGATATCACAGGTAGCAGCAGCTTCAAAGGGAGGTTGCGTTAAAGCTTGAAGAACTAATGTGAGACTCCATGGTTCGATGGGTTTCTTAATGGGTGGTCTAATATCACATATCCCTTTTAGGAAGGTTTTCCAAAGATGATGGGAGATTAAAGAAGAGTCCCTGAAACCATTATGGAAATTGAAGATGGCAGCTAAGTGGACACGGATGGCTGATGCAACAGCTCCTGCTTTGAAGAAATTTGACAAATAATCTAAAACTGTATTAACTGGAGCTGAATAAGGGTCAAGATTTCTTTGCTTGGACCATAAGAATCTTTTCCACTTACTATGGTAAATTTTCCTGGAGCATAGTTTATGTGAAACCAGTATAATGTCACGGACCAGGGAAAAAAGATTATTCAGCCTGGCAATTACTGGAAGTGGAGAAATCAAGCTGTCAGCTTGAGATTGGCTAAGTTTGGGTGAGTCAACCCTTGTGGGTGAGAAATGAGATCTGGAGTTGGATTCAGGATCCATGGTCTGTCTAACAGGTGAGGCCAAAGAAAGGGGAACCATACTTAGTGGGGCTAATAGGATGCAATGAGGATCACTTTGTTTTTCAACTGGAGAGTTTTCTTCAGAAATTTCAGGATTAGGGGAAGAGGTGGGTAAGTCTATTATAGCCCCGTGGGCCAGTCATGAACCAGACCATCCCTCAGGGACTCGTCCTGTGGGGGGATCAGTTCAAAGTAGTCATTACACTTGTGGTTTGTTGGGGAGGTGAAAATATCGCAGCAAGGCTGGCCCCAACGGCCGAATATTTTCACTGTTATGGTTAAGTTGAGGGACCACTCATGAGGCAGAAGGATACATCTGCTCAGTTTGTCCACAATCACGTTGGAATCCCCAGGAATGTGCATTGCAGTCAGACAGCAGTTGTAAGCTATCACCCATTGCCACTCTCTCATGGCCTCTCGACACAGCAGGTAGGACTTGGCTCCCCTTTGTTTGTTGATGTGTCAGCCAACAGCCATGCTGTCTGATTGAATGGCAATTGTTCCAGACAGAATGACAGAGTGAAATGCCTGCAATGCCAGAAGCACTACCCTTTGTTCTAGTACATTGATATGCAGATTGGCCCCTACGGAGAACCATGTGCCTTGGACAGTCATACCTTGAAAATGCACCCCCATCAGGGAAGCATCCATGGTCACAGTGGCCTTGGGTTGAGGAGAGGAAAAAGAACGACTCCAAAGATTTGCATCTGGCGTCATCCACCACCTAAGGTCTTTTTTGCACTGTTCTGTTATCCATATTTGATAAGATAAAGAGTGATGATTCCGGTAATATTGCGACAAAAGAAGCCATTGAAGGAGTCTCATGAGTAACCTCATGAATGGGACAATGGTGATTACTGCAGCCATTGACCCCAGAAGTTGGAGAACCTATTGAGCTGAGGCCATGTCCTGACAGAGTATTACTCAGAGCTGAGCCCTTAGTCTTTGCAATCTGTGATCTGGAAGAGACACTTGACAAGACCGGGTATTGAAAACCACTCCTATGAAGTCTAAGTTCTGAGTAGGGGTTAGGTTGCTTTTTTCCAATTTATAGAGATTCCCCAGGACTTTTGTCAATGTCAGGGTGTAGCCAGGGCTTTTTCCAGAAGACACTTGGCGAGAGTGGTGAGGAGCCAATCGTCTGAGTATGGAAACACTCGGAATCCTTGTAGTCTCAAGTGAGCTGTAACCACTGCCCTACATTTTGGGAACACTGTGGGGACTGTAGAGATTCTGAATGGCAGAACCTGAAATTGGTAATGATTGGCTCCTAGCCAGAAGTGAAGGAACTTTCTGGAGTGCTTGTCCATTTTTATGTGGTAATACGCATCCTGAAGGTCCATAAAGCACATCCAATCATCCTTTTCCAAAAATGAAAGAATGGACTGAACCATGACCATCCAGAATTTTGTTTGGGTGATAAACTTGTTCAGAACACTGATATCTAAAATTGGCCTCCAGTCCCCTGTCTTTTTTGGCACTAAAAAAATCTTGAGTAGAATCCAGATCCAATTTGGTCTGGTGGGACTGTCTGGATGACTCTTTTTTGGCACAGCTTTTTTATCTATGGCTGCTGATTCCCTTTGACTGGGTGGAACATCAGGAATATGTTTTTGTGGATTGTGAAAGGAGTTCAATGGGATTTTGTAGCCTCTGGTGATTATCCTCTGCACCCAAGAATCAGTGGTTATGCAGTGTCAGGCTATTTGGTGCAGGGAAAAATGTCCCCAACTGCTTCCAGAGGAAAGCAATTGGACCACTCTTCAGGAGGGCTGATAGGGCTGTCCGGAGAAAGAATCTCTGGACCCCTGATTACTTGGTCCCCCTCTGCCACTGTAGGGGCATCTTCCACTAGAGTTAACCCCTCTGCCTCTGGAGGAGAACTCGCCATGTGTCACAAAAAGGACCCTGAGACTTTTTGTGCCACATTTTTCCACTCCACTGGTTCCTTGAATAAGGATACTGGGTGGTGGAGAAATGTACACCTACAGCAGACAGGGTTTTTCTGTCCTTTTCACACCTGGCTAACGTGTCCTTCACTTTAGGGATAATACTTCTGCAGGAGCATTAAAGAAGGAAGACTTAAAGGGTTCCATGAAATCCCACAGGTGCATTCAGGCATGGCATCTCATGACTACTCCTGAACCCGCAGCTCTAGCCACCCCTTTGGTTGCATGTGATATTAACCATATGGATGAGTTAGATATAGATTCTAGGGTTGCTTGCTGTGAGACAGCCTTGTCGTGTAACTTGTCAGATGCTTGTCCTGCTAAGGTTCCAGAGAGTTCAGAGACTAGATCTCTTTGGAGCCTAGTGAAATGTGCCAGGTAGTTCAAGGACCTAATAGCGAAGGTCAATGATGCAAACACTTGCTTCTCTAGTCAGTCCACCACCTGGGACTCCCTGTTAGGTGGGTGGACTGTCTGGCTCTCCTCTGTGAGCTCCTTTTTCATGGCCACTGGCACCACCATAGCATCCACTGGAAGACCCTTAGACCAGTGTGAGTTCTCTTCTGGGGGTGATAAAATTTTATTTGTCTCTTTGGGATAGATTTGACAGTGTCAGGATTCTTCCAAGACCTCTGCACTATGAGTTGTATCAGTTCATCTGCAGGTGGGGTCACCCAAGAGGTAGAAGGTTGAGCACAAAAAGCTTGGAGAAAGACAGACTCCTCAGAGGAAGGGTTGGAGGGCTTCCAATCACCCCTCTGTTTCAAGATTTCAAGTATGTCTCCAAAGCCAGCAACTTCAGGGGCTGATCGTGGGGACCATTCCCCTTCATCAAAGTCTGTATCCTTAGTGAGAAACTCATCAGGGGAGTCAACATGCTTCCTCTTGCATTTCTTCCTAGGTCCTTTTTCAGCGGGATTTTCTGTAGAGGACTCAGAAGAAGGGGCACCCTGCAATAGGGTCTCCTGAGGCTCTTGTGCTCAATGTTCCATAATGCTGGCTTGTATCAGTTGTGGCTGAGATAGAAGAGTCAATGAGTAGTCCAACATCGATGGTTTCCCAGCAGTGGCAAGTGCCCTCTCCATCGCCTGGAACACAGGCCCACCTGAAGAGGAACTGAGAATGACAACCTCGGAAACAGGGTCCCACCCCGCTCCAGCAAAGCTGTCCCCAGGGACGGAGTCTCAAGAGAAGACAGTACCGCGAAGTTCCCTAGAACCGAGGACGGCATTGTAGAAAAAAAATCAGAGCTGCTTCCAGAACCAGACAAGTCACAGTCCAACCACAATCATGAGAAAGCCTTGGTTCCGACTGAACCAAAGACCAAAGGGGTGACTCCAAAACCACGGTGAGCTCCATCAGTGGGACCGTAGTCATGGGTACCATAATGGACTTGGTTCTAGGGTCTTTGATGCCTGCTCCAAGTTTGAAGGATGAGAGTAAGCCAGGGCCCTTGGACAAGTACCCCCAACTCTCAATGGGATGGGGGTTTTGGATGGAGTAGTATCCCTCTTGTAGTAAGCAACTGATCAACAAGATACACCACATCAAGTTCAGAGAGGCTCCTGGTTGATCTAACACATATTCCTGATGGTGACTCAGGCCGTTACAGGAAGGGGCTTAACTGTTGTCCCAGAAAAAGTTCCACCTTTGGAGAATATCAGGTCCAAGGTTCCAATGGCACCAAAGTCTTGGTGGAGGCTTGACTAAGCATGGTCAGTTTTTCTGGGCTAGAAAAGTATGTAGACAGTGCCGTGGTTGGTGCTGTTAACTCACTAGATGGCACCAAGGAAGACAAAATTTGCAGATGCATAGATGGGGCTGTAGTACTCGGTGCTGAAATGGTAACCAGTGCCAACGGCACATCTTTAGCAGGTGGTACTGTAGAAGGTACTGTAGCAGTCATTTTCAGTGCAGTAGTCACTTTCAAATGTTTAGTCTTTGGTTTCTCTAACTTTTCACTAGGTGGCTATGGAACTGAGTGCAGTTTCTTTTTATGGGATTTGCTTGGAGGGGGTGAACCCTCCACCACAGAAATAGCCTCTGAAAAAGGCATTTTAAGAAGGCCTTTCAGAATGAGTTTGTTTCGTCTCTCATTGAGGGCTCTAGAACTGACCCCAAGACAAATATCATATGGAGGCTGGATAGATAAATGAGATACATTCAGACAATATACACAATATATATGTGCATCAGACCTTGTCATTTTGCGGCCGCAGTGGTCGCACTGTTTAAAACCAGATGCTCCCTTTTTTCTGACATGTCTAAAGAAAATAGGATAGAGTAAGATTTTTTTTTTTTGTAAAGGAACTAACTAGAGAGAAAGGAGGGGAAATACCAACGATGGTAACAGAGAGAATACCACAAAGGTAAGGGAGAAGGGATACCAACAATGGTATAAGAAGAAATACCTTAAACAAGGCAAGAAAATCAGTAAATGAAGTAAACGGGACAACTAGCGACTAACAAGAAAGTTGAAAGGATTTTAAAAAGTTAGAAAATTTTAATTATTTACCTAGGCTTAGTCAAAAGCTGGCTTGACACGGCTTTTTGGCAATGCGGCAAATGAGATCTGAGGTAACTGGAAGAAGGGTACTATGGGTAAAGCTTAGCTCGAGAGTTTTTGGCTGGCGTGAGCTTGGTATAAGGCCGACTCAGTTCTGAGGATGGAACCAACATCCATCAGTAAGGAATGAATGAAGAGTACAACATCAGATCATATATTGCAACATAGTAATGCATAGCATAGTAATGAGAGTATTAATCTAATGCAGTTCCCATTTTTCTCGGGTGATCATGGGGACTGGTCCCTGTCCCCTTCGCAACCTAATGTCTGAGTCTCTTCAGACTCTGATGATGATGGCGGCAAAAGTGAGGCAAAGCTGGGGGTTGAAGGGTCTGAATTTGGCATACAGGTTGACATCCCTCATCAGCCACTGGACAGTCAGAAGGTGGGGATATTGAACAGGAAAGTGTGGCTACTGTGGCTGCAGGGAGTGTTGACACTGGCCGTAGCCAAACAGTTGGCAAGGCTTCACCAAGGTGGATTGATAGGGTACTTGTAGGAGGCCTGCGGTCCTTCCACCACCTGTTGCAATTGTTGCATCATGTGTCAATCGGCAAATGTTTAGGGCTGCCATAAAGGCACAGGCGCATTCTGAAAGGTACTTACACAGAATAATCAGGGTTATGGATGCAGCACAGTCTGCCATCCGTGACCGCATCCACCATGTTGCTGATACCCTGGAACAGTTGACTGATGCAGTGGAAAGATGGCCCAGATAGATTACATAGTATCAGTCTTAGAATGCACGGTGTCTGTGATGGAATGTTTTGTTGAAGGTGAGTGTCGGCCTCATGGACATAGGTCAGCAACTGCATCTGCTGAGAGTCAACATGGCCATGCAAATCATGCTCCTGTAGTGGCAGTACATCCAGTACTCCAGAGGGGAGTGTGCTGTCCACTCCAAGACATGGCAGAACATGGGCTCATGGTTCTAGGCATTCCCATGGAGGGCACATTCCCAGCAGACATCAGTCACCCTTAAGTAGTAGTACAGCATCTGACCTTTGGCATGGAGATGCCAGTGCAACTCCTGGCGGAGCCAATTCACATGTTTTGGGGTGGAGATGATAATCTGACAGCTCTACCATGCACATCTCATAGCTGTCCAACATACAGACATGTAGTGATAGCACTGAGCTTGGCTGTATTCACACACACACACACACACACACACACACACACACACACACACACACACACACACACACACACACACACACACACACAAACACACTCACACACCACTTGTCAAAATCAGGTCACCTGCAGACCCACACACACCACATCTCCATGCTCCATCTTGCCTGCTTCCCTTCTTGACTCACACACATGCATGTCAACCTATTGGGTTAGCCTTGGCCTCTTTCACTCCCACACAACAACCTGTGCAAGTGATGATACCTGTGCCACATCACTCATGGATGCAGGGAAATAAAGCTATGTGTTTGATGCACAGGGTGACTATCTACATCACAATGACCTATAATCATTGTTTCTTTTTGCATGCTATGTGTACTGCTCATTTACAGATATTAGACAATGCCATTTATAATGAGCCTAGATTTATATCATGGGATTATGTTACCATGGATACTGTAAAATTGGCTTTGTGGTCACACAATGAAAGATGTCTCATTATTCTCTTTCAGGATTCTGTAAGACACAGTTGTTTGTCAACAATGAAATGCCTTGTCAGGCCATGGTAGGTGGGGTGACTCATGTTTCCCTCATCCATTGATTCGGTAACCCATGGTGCCTTTTTTAGGCAATGCCATGAGATCAAAACTACCAACATGAAAATTTCACCAAAACGTAAGTTAAAGTTCATGCTGCTAAATGCTAGGAGACTAAACAAGAAACTGCACTCATTGCAAGCATTCTTAACCCTGGAAGAAGCTGCTGTGGAGAGCACCCCAGCTATATCAGATTACTCATCCTATCTTTCATTCAGACCCCAAATTGTGGGCAGCAAAACAAAAGGAGGTGGAGTTGCAATATATATAAAAGACATACACACCTCTAGGCTGGTCAAACAGTATGATGCCCAGGAAATACTCCAGGTGCAGTTAACAATTGACAAGTCCCCTATTCAAATCATAGCTAGCTGCAGGCCTCCAACTCTGACTCAAGATGCCCACTCCAATTATCTGGACCGCTTTGAATCTATCAAGATTCAACCCTTTACCGTGATCCTGGGTCACTTTAATTATCCAACCATAGATTGGAAGACATACTTATGCCAAAACACAAATGTCCGGAGATTCCTTGATTTCATCAATGCAAATGCCTTGGACATTTTGGTTGGCACCCCCACAAGAGGTGAAAATATCTTGGACTTGATATTAACCAACATGAGTAACCACTGCAGCATCCCTACAGTGTCATCATCCCTAGTAAGATCCGACTGCAAAGCAGTCACTTTCAAAGTCACCATCGCCCCCCTCACTAGGGTCAAACAAAAAACTTCTCCAAAGCTGATTACAACCTCTTGAGGGAAGGTATAAACAGATTCACAGCCCCTTCCCCTCCACAGGAACTGGCACATATACCCAAACCTACATGAAAGTGTTATATGAGCATTTATATAGCTGCATGGAATCAGGAATACCAGACAGGACAAAATCCTACTCCTCTAGGAAGAGTAAACCTGCCTGGTGGACATCTACAATAAATAAACTCTATAATAAAAGGAAAAAAAATGCTGTCCAGGATAAGAAGGAGCCCCTCTAGTAGTAGACCCATAATGAGTGGTGTACCCCAAGGACAGGTCTTGGGGACGCTACTGTTTAGGATATACTTTTCTTAGGTGCAAGACAAAACCAGTGGTCTGTGGCTGACCAAGTTTGCAGATGACTGCAAGCTGGGCACTGACGTAAATTCCCCTAGTGATGTGAACATCCTCCAAGAGGGCCTTACTCAAACTAATGACTGGTGCTAGAAGCATGGCCTTAAACTGAATGCCAGGAAATGCATCATTATCCCCTTTGGGGAAAATGCATTCCCCACTAATTATCACAATAATAACAACGTACTAAGCATGCAATCAGTCGTGAGGAACTTGGGCACCCAGGTTGATATCAACCTGACTTTTGACCACCATGTTGCCTCCGTTGTATGGAAGGCTTTCTACATGACCCACCTCATAAATAAGAGTATTTCATCTAGGAACAAGGAGGATATAACATCCCTGTACTCCTCCCTTATCTGACCCATTATTGCAAAGCCCCCTTTGGCATGTACCTTGCCAGCAGTTGGAGAGACCACAGAGGTTCCTGACAAGGAAAATCCAGGGTCTAAAACACCTATCCTATACAGATAGGCTAAATGTCCTGTCCCTCTACTCAGTCTCATACAGATTGCTCAAAGGTGACCTGTGTCTGGCATACAAGGTCAGTTCAGACCCAGCCTTGATGGAGTTGCTGGATATCCATAAGACAATCTCCACTCATGCAACTCACATGCAAGGCCTTAACCTGGTCTGTGACATTAATAGATCTTGTTGGTGGGATAGATTTTTGTCCCAAAGACTTCCCACATCTGTGGAATAGACTCCCTCTCCATGTCAAGCAGTGTACCTCTCTAGCCCTCTTTAAGAGGACCCTGGATGACTGGATGGGAAACAACAAATATACCCCTGGGATCCCACCTGTATCCCTGCTGGACAGAGGAAACAGGTGCTGACTTTGAGGGAAAATGGGTGAAATTCTTGGCTAGGCTTATAAGGGCATCCAGGCCAATAGCCTAGTATCATCCTATGAACCTATGAACCTATGGAAGCAATCTCTCCTTAGCCTGAACAAGCAAATAAGAGCACTAGTGAAATCCTCCAAAGCAAACTTTGAGTCCAAACTGGACACATCTACTAAAGAAAATCATGAGGCTTTCTTCACATACGTCCTCAATCTCAAGGGAAGCACCCAGATGTGCTCAGAACTTGTAGTCAAGAACACCACATATACATACCCTGTAGATAGAGTCAGCCTGCTGGCAAACAGGTTCAGTGAAAAATTCACTCATCTGTTCCTCCCATCAGTAAAACAGGACATCCCCAGTACCTGCCTCCACTCTTCTTATCTCTAGGGAGCAAGTCATCACTGCCCTCACAAAGGCAAAAAATACAGCCTCCATGGGACCAGATAACATCCCAGGATGCATATTACATGAACTCAGGCTGTAACTTGTAGCACCATTAGGCACCCTATTCAACCAAAGCCTGAGTATCAGCTTTCTCCCAGCTGAGTGGAGGACAGCTACTGTCATCCCTTTACACAAAGGTGGAGCATCCACAGATCCAGGAAATTATAGACCCATCAGCCTAACTAGCCTGATCTGCAAGGCCATGGAGTGGATTATCATGGACCTCATTAACTAGGTCATTGGCAACCTCCAGAAACTTGATCCCATACAGTTTGGTTTTGTCAAGGGGAGGTCAAGCCTGTTAAATATGGTTGACTTCTTTCAGACAGTCGCCAAGGCCATAGATGAAGGGAAGATGGTGCACACCACCTACCTTGACCTGGCCAAGGCCTTTAATACTATTCCCCACTCAGGTATAAAAAATAAAATTTCTCAACTAGGCATCAATCCATATGTTACCAGATGAGTAGCAAACTGGCTCAGTGACAGAACTTACCTAGTCAAAATAGGGGAAGCCACCTCAAGTAGTAAACCCCTAACAAGCGGTGTACCCTAGGGATCGGTCTTGGGGCCTCTGCTGTTTGGGATATACTTCTCAGAGGTGCAGGCCAAATCTAGTTGGCTATGGCTGACAAAGTTTGCAGATAACTGCAAGCCGAGTGCTGTCATCAGTTCCCCTACTTATGTGGACATCCTCCAAGAGGGTCTCACCCAAACAAATGACTGATGCCTCATATTAAATGCTAAAAAATGCATAATCATCCTTTTTGGGGAGAATGATGTCCCCACAAATTATCACATTGATAATAAGGCACTAAGCACACAATCAGTCATGAGGGACTGGGCACCCAGGTTGACAGCAAACTGACTTTTGTCCACCATATTGCCACCATTGTACAGAAAGCTTTCTACATGGCCCACCTCATTAGTAAGGGTATCTCATCCAGGGTCATGACATGCCTGTATTCTTCCCTTATAAGACCCATTATTGAGTACAATTCCCATTTCGGCATGTACCTTACAAAGCACATACAGCAGCTGGAGACACCACAGAGGTTCCTCACTCAGAGAATCCAGGGCCTCAAACATCTACCCTACTTAGATAGGCTAAAAGCCCTGTCCCTCCACTCAGTCTCCTACAGACTCCTCAGAGGTGATTTCTGACTATCATATAAAGCAATCTCAGACCCCGCCCTGATGGGACTGCTGCATACCTCAACTTGGTCTGTGACATCAACAGGACTTATTGGCAGGAGAGATTTGTGTCCCAGAGACTCCACTTCTGTGCAATAGACTCCCTCTCCACGTAAAGCAGAACACCTCATTAAACCTTTTTAAGCACAACCTGGAAAACTGGATGGGGAACAGAAAATACACCCTTGGGATTCCACCTGTGTCCCTGCTTGACAGTGACATAGGGTGCTGACTTGTTGGAACATGGGCTAAATTCCTGGCTAGGCTTGTAAGGGCTTCGGGGCCAATAGCCTAGTAACTTCCTATGATCCTATGATTCAAAGTAGATTATAACTCCTTACGGGATGGTATCAAAAAGTTCATTGCACCTCCCCCCTTTAGAAGGAATTATCAACTATGCTGAGTTGTACACTAATGCTTTATACAAATGCACTGAATTTGCAGTACCTGATAGGTGCAACACAAACTCATTATGGAAGACCAAACCTGCCTGGTGGATAACTGCCATTAACAGGCTTTACAATAAGAGGGGGTCAGTGCTCTTTAACAGTAGTATGGAGCCCCCTGATATGGAAACACTAACTCATCAGCTTGAACAAGCAAATAAGAGTTGTTGGGAATTCCTCCAAAACAAAGTATTGCCCCAAATTAGCCTCCCCCACAAAGAACAACCACAACGCATTCTGTACTTACATACATAACCTTAAATGAAAAGCCCAGTTTAGTTCCAAACTTGCACTTCATGATACCACATACACTGGTGCTGTAGAAATATCTCATCTTTTGACTGACTGGGTCTGAAAAAGCCTCACTCCTCTGTCCCCACCACATGTACACAATGACACACCTACCACTTGTCCAGTACCTTGTATCTCTGAAGAGCATGTCATAGCTGGCCTCTTCAAGGACAGAAACACAGCATGTATGGGACCTGATAACATTCCAGGCTGTGCCCTACATGGCTCCAACATGGACTTGTTACACCGTTGGACACTCTTCTCAATCATAGTGGAACTAATGGCTTAATCACAGCTGACTGGAAAGCAGGCATTGTTATTCCACTGCACAGATGCGGTGCTTCAACCGAACCCACAAACTATATGCATATCAGCCTCATTATCCATATCTGCAAGGCCACGGGGCAGATCATCATGGACATTATCAACTAAAATGTAGGTAATGTTCAATTACTTGACCCTACTTAGTTTTGTTTTGCCAAAGTGATATTATGCCTGTTAATCCTGGTGGTCTTCTTTGAGTCTCAGGTCACTCCACAACAAGTACAAATATGACTCATGTATTGTCCATGTTGGTGTGAATGACCTGAGATGTACATCCCTGGACTACATGAAAAGAGATATGGAAGAGCTCTCCAAACTTGTAGCCCAGGCAGGTATGACCCTAGCCCTGAGTAACATTCTGCCATCGCCCAAAATGATACTGCAGTACAGGGACAAAATGACTTACTTCAACAATTGGCTAAGCTTCTGGTATCATTCTAAGGGGATCAAGTATCTGTCTGCCTGGGATGACATGGTTGTCAGACCATGATGCTTTGCCAGAGATGGCCTGCACCTGTCACCCCTGGGATTCTGGATACTGGCTAAGGCTCTTGCCACCCCTATAGTGCCTTTTTTAGGCAAGGTTCAAATGGCAAATTCTCCACCCTAACAGAAACAGGTAAGCAAAAACTGAGGGTAATGCTACTCAATGCTAAAAGTCTAAATCTCAAAATGCACTAACTCGAGGCACTCCTTAAAATGGAGAACATTGATATCTGTGCAGTGACTGAGACCTGGTTCAAGGCTCCAGAGATCACCCCTGCACTACCAGGCTATAACTCATATCACACTTTGTGGCCATGTAACCTGGACTAGAACGCCAAAGGTGGAGGTGTGTCCATATTCATTAAGGATATCCACACCTCCAAGCTAGTTGCTCAGCATAATGCATCCGAGGTTATCCAAGTGCAACTAACTCTGGGCAAAACTGCAATCCAAATTGTAGCTTGCTACAGATCCCCCACTATGCCCCAAGATTCCCACTCCTCTTTTCTTGATATACTGGAAAATATTAGGGTTCAACCAAACACCCTAATAATGGGCGATTTCAACTACCCCACCATTAACTGGGAAAACTACTCATGTGCCATCTTCTTTGCTCAACGCTTTCTGGAATTCATAAATTCCAATGCCCTGGATCAACTTATCCACACCCCCACCAGGGGCAACAATATCCAAGACCTAGTCATTACCAACATGAGTTTCCGGTGTTCCACACCTGAAGTCAACTCCTTGTTGGTCCGATCCGACCATACGCTTATCACCCTAGATATCCACATCCCGTCCCCACCTCCCATTAAGGAAATCATGGTAATAAAATTCTCCAAAGCCAACTTCATGCTTCTTAAGCTAGAAGTGGCAAACTTTATGACCCCCATGCAGATGGACAATACAGTTGCAACTGCTGAATCCTACACAAATGCACTCTATAAGCACTTACACAGGTGCATGGATCATGCTATCCAAAACAGAACTAAGATGCTATCCTCCAAACAAAAGAATCCGATCTGGTGGTACCTTGCCATAAACAAACTGTACAACAGAAGGAAGAAACTGTTGCAAAAGAGAGTAAAATCCCATGAGTGGAGGAACACCCTGGTCAGCCTCAGTAAGAAGCTGAGATCCCTTATAAGATCGTCCAAAGCTAGCTCTGAAAACAAAATTGCCACTGATTCTAAGGACAACCACAAAGCATTCTATAGCTATGTCAAGAATCTCAATGGCAACATCCAGATCTGCTCAGAGTTACAGCACAACAGCAGGAAAATTACAGCACCAACTGATATTGCCAACATCCTGGTAGATATGAACAGTGCTAACTTTACCTCCCTCTCACCCCCTAAAGGGCCCATATCTATACAGGAAGAATGCAGAGTCCCTGTAATCACAACTATGCAGGTAAAAGCTGCACTCTCTAAAGCCAGAATCACAGCATCCATGGGACCGGACAACATCCCAGGCTGCATTTTGCACAAAGATTAGAATGAACTGGCTCCCCACCCAAGTGCCATGTTCAATCATAGCCTCACATCAGGCTTTGTGCCCACTGAATGGCGCACAGCAATAGTTATCCCACTCCACAAAGGGGGAGCCACCACTGATCTCAGGAACTATCGACCTATTAGCCTGATGAGCCTGGTCTGCAAGACCATGGAATGTATCATCATGGAACTCATAAACAAAGACATTAGTAACCTCCAAATTCTGGACCCCACCCACCACAGGTTTGTAAAAAGCAGATCATGCCTCCTGACCCTGATCAACTTCTTTGAGGCAGTCACCAAAGCCGAAGATGAGGGTAAGGTGGTTCACACAGCCTATCTTGACCTCGCCAAGGCTTTCGACAGCATCCCCCATTCTGGAATTTTAGTTAAACTCACTAAACTAGGTACAAATCCCTATGTCACAAGATGGGTTGCCAACTGGCTCACTGAGAGAACCCACACTGTAAAAGCTGCAGACTCCAAATTTGACTTCAAGCCAGTGACAAATGGAGTACACAGGGTTCAGTCCTGGGACGTCACTTGTTTGGTATCTACTTCTCTGAAGTGCAGGCTAACACAGAAGGCCTCTGGCTAATGAAGTTCACAGATGACTGCAAACTAGGAGCCATAGTCAAGTCCTCAAATGATGTGGACATCCTACAGAAAGGCCTCACTGAGACAGATACCTGGTGTCAGAGCCATGGCCTAAGCTCAATGCCATAAAGTGCATTGTCATCCCCTTTGGTAAAATCTCTGTACCCATGAACTACCACATAGGCAGCAGTCTACTTAACACCGAATGTGTGATAAGAGACCTTGGCAACCAGGTGGACAGTAGACTCTCCTTTGATGGTCACATCGCCACGGTAGTCAGGAAGTCCTTCTACATGGCAGACCTCATCACAAAAGGGTTCTCATCCAGGGAAAAAGAGGTCATTGTTCCCCTCTACTCGACAGTCACCAGACCCATTATAGAGTACAACGCCCCTTTTGGAATGTACCTCACAAGACATCTGCAGCAGAGCTGGAAAGGCCACAGAAGTACCTCACAAAGAGGATTACTGGCCTCAAACAGATGCCCTACACTGACGGTCTAAAAAAAACTCCAGCTTTACTCTGTAGCATATCGCCTACTCCAAGGTGATCTCTGCCTAACATATAAAGCTATGTCAAACCCAGAGCTGTTGGACATGCTACACCTAAAGAAATCCCAATCCTTCTGAGCTACATGTTCTAGGGACCTACACCTTGTCAGCACAATAAACAGGACATGCTGGAGGGATAGATTCCTGTCCCAGAGACTTCCCATACTCTCGAACAAGCTACCCATCTATGTCAAGCAAAGTTCTTCATTAGCACTCTTCAAGAAAAATCTTGATGTGTGGATGGGAAATAGGAAATACACCCCGGGGATCACTTCTGTGGCTCTGCTTGACAGTGGGACAGAAAAATAACTTTTGTGAGTGGCATAAGCCAGGGAACCTTGTTGACTAGGCTTACTTAGGCCCTTGGGCTGATAGCCTAGTACCTACCTATGAACCTATGAGACAGTCACCAAGGATCTGACTGATGGGTAATCTGTGCACACAGCCTACCTGCACTAAGAGAAGACATTTGACACTATTACCCATGCAGGCATCATTGAAAAGCACACCCAACTAGGCTTCAACTCTTATATCATTACAGGGGATGTTACCTGCCTCACTGATACAAGTCATATAGTCCAATAGGGGAGGACATCTCCAATAACTGAGATGTAACCAATGGTGTTCCAGAGGCTTCTATCCTGGGTCATCTACTGTTTGGAATCCATTTCACTGAAGTACATGTATAATGGAAATGAGTATTGCTGACAATGTTTAATGATGCCTGCTAACTGTGAGCAGTCATAAAATATGCATAGTATGACAACATCCTACATTACAGTGTTACCTGGACAGATGATTGTTGCCAAACACATGGTCTTAAACTCAATACAAACATATGGATTATCATTCATTTTGGTAACAGCAAGGCTCCTGCTAAGTAACCACATAAATAATGACACCTTAAGTACATACAAAGGGGTGAGAGACCTGGTAGCATGTGTTGACAGCTACCAAAACTTACAAAACCTTGTCTACACAGTGGTGAGTAGGTCATTATATCTTGTTCATGTCATACATGAGGGCATTGTCTCCAGTACAAGTAGGTGTACCTCCATGTACTCTTCCTTCATCAGGGCAGTATTTGAGTATAATGCTCCTTTTATGTTACTCACCAATCAACTATGGCAACTGGGGAAACCACAAAGGTTCCTCACAAAGGGAATGCAAGTCTTCAGTATCTGCCCTTTGGGGACTGTCTGAAATCACCATCAATTTTGTGTGTGTCAAACAGAGTACTCAGAGGTGACCTCTGCTTTGCATAAGAGTCAGTCTGTGACCCTGCTTTATTGGGCATGCTGCACACGTATAAATGAAATGGATAACCAGTTTACTCCCAGTTAAGATCTTAACCTCGTGTGTGACTTTTATAAAACCTGCTGGAGGGAAAAAATTGTCTTCCAGAGGTTCACACACCTTTGGAACACATTTCTACTTCATGTCCAACTGACCACATCACTGGCCCTTTACAGATGCATTGGATGGGTAACTGTAATTACGTCACATTGGTTCCACTTATGTACAGTCTGGAGAGGGGAATAGGTGTTGAACATGCTAATAAGGATAAAAGGTGACTAGGTGTATAAGAGCCCTAGGACCATTAGCCTACTACATTTATATGAATCCATGATACCATAGGCCATTGGAAAAACTGGCTAACATCCACCCACACCAACCTGGATGTAGTTAGAACATTTCCACTACCTATTTATACATACAGAACACTGGACAGCACACACACACACACACACACATACACACACATACACACACACACACACACACACACACACACACACACACACAGCAAGTAGGCTGGAGTGAGATTAGAACTCCTACCTTTGACACTACAGATTGCAGTACGTATTGCACAACAACAGCTAAGTCTGACTTTAATCTGGGTTTAGGTACTCTTATGGTAGATGACATCAGCAGGCCCTGTGGAGGAGAAGAGTTTAAAGGCCTGCACCACCTGCTAGGCCCAAAATAGTGCAAAACCCTGCCTCTGTTTAAGGCATCAGGGAATGCACACTTGCTTTGTGTGGAGATGCACACACACACACACAAAAAGTAGGCTGGAGTGAGATTAGAGCCCCTACCTATCTACTCTTATAAGTCCTGTGTTTACAGGTTTGTAGGGCTGAATAATCATACAGCTTCCTACTGTCAACTGCAGCTAGTAGCCTAACAGTGAGACAACTGTATTTTAGCCTAGCTATGCGTCAACAGTCTGTGTTGAGCATATGAGTCTGTTTGCAAGTGGATGGACAGGCCTATGATAAAAGTATATTTACCCAGACAATGAGTGGGCACGCGACATAATACATTATACCAGTTGCACAGTTATTTATGTGTATTTGTTAAAATCAAGCACAGAGGGCTGTAGTGAATGTGGTTGTTCTTGCTGCTGTAGCTATATACATATGACTTCACAATATATGTATTCCTATACCATGTCATACATTTCAAGGGTTACACATGGTCTGTTAGGGAGACATGGTATGACTCACCACTTTCCAGCTGCTTGCAAGTACATAGGTGTGGCTCATGGTTATGTGTGTTTCACAGTACATGGTGTTCTGCTGTCACATGTGGTATCATTTACACATGCTGGGTGAAAATAGCCAGAACTGTGCATTCATATATCCCAATATTCCTAGGATTGCAACACATGTCTGCCTATGCAGTTGCAAATGTCTGTAAGTGCATTATGTAATGCTGAGACTATCCTTGTGTTCTTTCATCCAACATTTTACGTGTTGTAGTGCAGCTTTACTATCTATGATCTGTGTACATAGGGCAATACAGATATACACACTTACATATATGCATATATATATATATATATATATATATATATATATATATATATATATCTGTTTATAAATCTAGAGATATATAAAATGTATCTACTTTTCTAAAGAAAATAGCACATGGGTCAACAGATTTGCACTCTGCTTAACTGTGTGTGAGAATGCTCAGTTGAATTTTGGCTTGTTTGCATGTTGCTTAGCAACTCACAAATGGGAGGCACACTGCTGACACCTGAGACTTCCTATTGCATAAACTGACTCCATCCCACATGTAGGTGTACTCCAGGGTGGGAGTCTGAGATGATTTGGAGAACTCCAATCTGGGACTACCTACATACCTAGTTCCTCGAATTAATCTACAGTTTCAAACACTGTATGCTGTATTTAATAGTCATATTTATCTTTCTGTCTTCCAAATGTCATATGCTTACTTTTCAATGTATTTAACAGCATCTGATGCTCCTGTGGCCAAGTTGTTGTGCAGACATGCCCAATCTGTAAAACATTTAAACGTTATACACAATATCAAGCCATCTGCATACAGACTGTAGAAAAAAGTGTGATGTGAAAGATAGGTCTTCAGACACATATAAAAAAGTATGAGCTATTACAGAGCCCTGTGGGACACCCTGACTATAACCATAATACTTGTCAAACTGTTGTGAGATACTTGCCATGTCCTATATGTAAGTCATGCAGCTATCCATCTTATGTAGAGTGCATCAATACCTAGTTGTTCTGATGTAGTTATCAGTGTGTTGGGTATGGGTCTGTCAATTCCGCATGAATCACATCACAGCACAATCCTTCATTCACAGCTGTTATTATATTGTTATACTACATCATGTTACAGGAGGTACTGGATGTGCTTTCTAAATATGCATGCTGATATATGTTTTATGTCCCAGCCTTTACAATTCTGCTAATAAGTTATCCAAAAGTAATGATGTATTTATTAAACAGGTCTTAGAACTATGGCACAGATGCACATGTGTAATTAATATGTGAAACAGAATCATACTAGTATAGCTCACACAGAGACAGTCTGTACAAAGTTATACATATTGCTACTTCACATACACAATAATCAGAAATGTCAGGATTAGAGCCCTGGACATGTTCACACAACTTACCTGACTTATTCCTTTGAGCCACTGAGGCTGGTAGATAAGTGAGGAATCATTCATCATGTCATCACCTGCATAAAAATGCACTGTGCTATTCTCAATTAAATTACACGTGAAATGTATGTTCAGATTGTGCATTACTGTACTGATACTGTGTGTCATACTACCTATGTGTAAGGTCATGAAGCATACCTTTAGTGTTATGGCAGTTACAAGGGGCACAGTTCTGTCTTGTGGGGTGGGGATGTAATGCACATGTTCTGCCAGGACACACAGTAGTCTATCAGTCAACCTCCCTTTCTAACATGTCCCCTTAAATGATGTACTGGTAATATGTTGCAGTGGTACTGCATGACTATTTCATGCATGAGGCCTACTGACTACAAGTGGTGACATGTTAGTGGAATGGTTGTTGGTAGTTCCATCTGGATGTACTGTCTGTCCAAATAGGCCAGTACAGTAGCCTGCATATTGTATCCGGTCCATAGCTATGATGACCTAACATAACAATCCACTATAATACTGTGTATGTTATGGACTTACCTTGCAAGTGCAGCAGTTGACAAGACTGGTTTTCAGGGCTGACTCTGTGTCACGCAAACAGTGCACAGCCAATACATGGATAGGTACAGTATGTGTGATTTGGCTGGCATCACTTTTTACTAGCTGTATGTGAGTAGGAGTAAGGTTTTAGTCCCTAGGTCCCTAGGTTGCCAGTGAATGTGTTATGCATTGTCTCTTATCCAAAGCTAGGGCATACTAGGCATGCCCACGTCTGCCTACAGGGACATCAGCAGGGGGGTCTTCCTCTAAGTCTTCCTGTGACTGTAGCTGTGGTGACCTAGGTACTGGTGTGGGGCTATGTATCCCTTCCCTTTGGTGATCCTGCTATAGCTGTTTCCACAGAATCAGACTGTATAGCATATCACATACTCTGAATATCTGAGCACATGTGGCTGGGGTATAAGGCAAGGTTCCATCAAATAAATTGAGGCACAGGAACGATGTCTTCAGAAGCCCAAACACATGCTCTATGGTGATCCTATTTTGTGACTGTGCCTTATTATGTTATTATTCTGTGAGTGTGTGTATTTCTGATTGGTGTCATCATCCACAGTTCCAGGGCATGTGGGATGTCCCCCCTGGCAAACATCTGGTACAACTGTGATGTGTGCCAGATATGGGAGTCATGATAACTGCCAGGGCTGCCAGCACACACACTCATGATGGTCCCCTGGGCATTGCACATAACTTGGCAGTTGATGGAGTGGTACCCCTTGTGGTTAATGCAGATTCTACCCAACTCAGCAGGTAGTGCCTTCATATATACATGAGTGCAATCTATGGCACCCAGTACTTCAGGGTAGTGTGCTGCATTGCATATTGTTGGCCTTCACCTCAGGGTCAAGGGGGAAAAATATGTGCTCACTGGCTTGTGGGAGCATAGCGTCCAGAAATTAGTGGATTATCCTGGATGCAGATGCCTGTGACACCCCCATCATGTCACCAGTTGGTCTTTGAAAAGTACCTGTAGCTAGTATCCTAAGGGTTACACATACCTTTGTTTCCACTGGGCTGGGTTCTTCTCTGTTGGCTTTGGCTCTGGGTTGAGGGCAGCAGACCTCAGTGAGCTATTGTACTATGTCCCTGTCCAGCCTGTAGTGTTCTACAGTCTCCAGATCATGTAGCTTCTGGTAGGTTACCCTGGGTCCTCAACATCCTTCTCCTCCTTGGCCTAGGCCTATGGTCATCAGCATAGCAGCATTGACTTCAGCCCCTAGCTCATACAGATGTATAACAACGAAATCCACCAATAAACGTCACCAACTATGAACAAAAACCACCTGGCTCCGTGGTAGGATGAAACAACAGTCTTTATTAGTTATAAAAAAGTTTGCTCAAGGTAACCCAAAAGGTTTTACTTCACAGTAAGCCACCTTAAAAACTTGGTACTTCCTTGTTGTACTGGTAGTACAGGTGAACAAATACCAAACGTTTCAAGTATGTTTTCAAAAAGCTTATATAAAACTAGCTAGTGTGTTTACACACTGTGTATAAATCCATCGAGTCAAAGCACACTTGGCCACGAGAAAACCTTTTCTTAAAAACAGCTGTACACATATAAAAGCCAAACAATATAAAAAGCTGGTGTATTTAAATAGTTCAGTACCTTTTCCTTGAATAATGCCAAGTTGAAGCACAGTCCCAGGTGTAAACTGTCAGCACACTGCCATGAAAGTTCCAATGGAGTGGCTGAAAAAGCAACCACATTGAGTCAAACAGTCAAAATAGCCACATGGTAACAAATTCAAAAAGGCAAGTTGCTTTTAAGAAGTTAGTCCAGCAAAGGTGCTTCTTTAAGTTGTAGAACTTCCTTCATGTTGTAAAAACCAACAGGTAGATGAAACCAAACAGAAAAAAGTACCTGTACACTTGAAGCTCTTCCAGCAAAGTCGCGACTCTGCTGGAAGAGCTTCAAGTGTACAAGTACTTTTTTCTGTTTGGTTTCACCTACCTGTTGGTTTTTACAACGTGAAAGAAGTTCTACAACAACTTAAAGAAGCACCTTTGCTGGACTAACTTCTTAAAAGCAACTTGCCTTTTTGAATTTGTTACCATGTGGCTATTTTGACTGTTTGACTCAATGTGGTTGCTTTTTCAGCCACTCCATTGGAACTTTCATGGCAGTGTGCTAACAGTTTACACCTAGGACTGTGCTTCAACTTGGCATTATTCAAGGAAAAGGTACTGAACTATTTAAATACACCAGCTTTTTATATTGTTTGGCTTTTATATATGTACAGCTTTTTTTAAGAAAAGGTTTTCTCGTGGCCAAGTGTGCTTTGACTTGATGGATTTATACACAGTGTGTAAACACACTAGCTAGTTTTATATAAGCTTTTTGAAAACATACTTGAAACGTTTGGTATTTGTTCACCTGTACTACCAGTACAACAAGGAAGTGCCAAGTTTTTAAGGTGGCTTACTGTGATGTAAAACCTTTTGGGTTACCTTGAGCAAACTTTTTTATAACTAATAAAGACTGTTGTTTCATCCTACCACGGAGCCAGGTGGTTTTTGTTCATACAGATGTATAATAGCTGCAGTAGCCCCTAGCATTATTCAGTTTAAAATTCCCAAGTCTGTACACCACTGGTTCAGAGTATTGAGAGAAAACCAGAATGTAGGGTGTGTACATACTTTATACAGTTGAGGTGTAGGTCCAACATGTGGGACTGGCTAACTTGGATGCATGCCAGCTACTTAGAATATAATTAATGTGATTTAAAAGCCCTTCTTATTTGTGCCGCATAGCTTAGCATACAACAGTAAAAATTCTGGTTTTAACTGATAGCTTCCTACATCACCCCTGTGCCTTGGGGGGTTGGTCACATGAACATGCTTAGCTGCATGTCGCACCAGACAAGCACATGCAGCTAGCACAAAATCTGCTAAAACTAAAGACGACACACCCACTGATGTTATCCACTTTCACTGTGATTGTGAACACCATGTAGGAGCCTACACAAAAGGGATCTGCAGACACAGTTGCTCATTTTAGCAATTCAACACATTCATCTCATATGCATACATAATTGTGCTGACAGCCTGGAAACTACACGGACCATACCCTTGTGTGCCAGGAAACAGCACAACTGCACCATTATTCTGAAACAATGCAAGGTCCTACAGTACATTTCTGTGAAATACATTTATTAATTGTTTTTTTAGCATTTTTGTTTTGCATTAAGCACATTTGCACACCTCGGTACATAGCACAAACAAGTAGAGATTACTAAAAAAACTAATATTGATTATACATTTCCCTTTGCATTTTTTTCACATCCACAATGTATTTCTCCCCAGTACTCCTTGTGATCTACCCTTTTAGGGGTATTATGTCCATATTTATGATATTTTTATCCCTTACTGCCCGTGTAGACATCTGTACATGAATAATTTCCACATACACTACAAATACAGACATGGGTTACTTTCTGGTTGTTGGATCACTTCCCCTGTCTAATTTGTATATAATTCACCTGCTTAAGCAGGAATTTACATTACACGTATCTTTCCTTGCTCATGTGCATTTGCATGCTGCTAAGTGAGGCTTACTGAATCTCAAATTGTTAGCACTCTTGTACGTGAAAAAAAAATATCTTGTTGGGCTTATTAAGTTCTCCCCTATAAACAAATGAACAGACGTGACTGAATATGTTTTTATGGAAAGTATAGTAATGAATATGTTAATAATGTGGATAAAAAATATTTGGTATGATTTGGACAATTTGGAATGAAAAATTTAATGAAGTTACATTTAATGGTAAATGGATATTACCAAATATTATAAGGAAAGTCAAGTGGTGGTTATGGAGAAAATAGTGGGGATCTGTATGAATGTAAGTAATGAATGAATATAGCATGAAATGTTAGTTCATTTTTTTAAATATGTAAATATGTATATTATAAATAAGTTGTAAATAAAAATCCCCTACTCTTTTTGATAGGTGCCTTGGTATATTTTATAGTCACCTGAGCTACCACTAACTCATCTGAAGGACAACACACTCAGGAATGCAGCACTCCCCCTCTCCCATGCTGCACTGCAGCATCAGTAATAGAACCTGCAATCTCTTGCACAAATGCAAGTGCGCTACCTGTTGTGCCACTGATGCTACTACATAGCCTAGACAGTGACACTATAGTGAGTACATCCTTAGTTTGTTCCCACCAAGAATGAGAAAACTGATTTGAGTTTGCAGTAAGTATGCTTGTTGACAAAGGAATTTAATTTAAACACCACAGTATGGCCATCCATATACTAATCCTACTGTTTCTCTAGTTTCTGCAAATGAAAGTCAAAAACCTATAGTGAAATTTTATTTTACCCATCCAGAGGCTTCCTTGTAGTGTTATTTCACCTCATTTAAGTAATTAAAGAAGTGTGGGGAAGGACAGACAAACACTGAACACATTAAATTACACAAGAGGACAGTCTAATAGGTTGATCCCACAGTTACTGAAAGTCTTACAATCTGACACATAAGAATGGGTTATTCAGTGACTACTGAGAAGGAGGTGAGAAAGAGGAAGTACCTTATCATCAAGAGAAGCAGTAGATGATTCCATGTGTCAGCAAAAAAGCTTGTAGTCTGAATCTTTAGGATACTTAATCCATGCATATCACTGCACCCTGTGAATGTAAGCATCTGTCAAAAGGAAACAATCTAGAATGTGAACTTAATTAATTTGTTCTATGAAAGCTAACTATAAGCTCAAGAAAGGTTTAAGGAATGTTAAACAATTATGATTATGAATTGTTTCTTAGTGATGCCAGCAATACTTATTAAAAAAGTACACCTTTGCTTGGGTATGCATAACAGAGGATTATGACTGGGTTGCCAATCATAACCTGCTTATTATGTGCTTGAAACATAGATGCGAAGAAATTCACTTGAGACCAAACCTCAAGAGATCCATCCATGTTGAGAACACATAATTTAAGGTTATGATTGGTGACACATTCATAATTCTTTGTAGTGCATGGAACTTTATCTGCTCCATGTACTACCAGTTACAGGGGGAAAAACTGTTCAGTGTTTTGCTGGCTTTCAATGCCATAAAACAATTAGCAGACGCTGCCAGAAAGGCAATGTAATGCAGTCTGTTACATTTACACTTATCGTTCATGCCTCTCAACTGTCTAAATTTTTGCAGGACATCCAGATTATTGCTTATTATTTTTGGTCTGTTCCTCATAAAATCTGTCATTTTTGAACAAATCACTGAAGAATGAAGTCACTAAATCATGACATACATTTGAGCTTCAAAGTTCATATCCTTCAGGAAATGGATGCTAATACATCCTGCTATTCTAGCAAGGATGTTGGAGACATGTTATCAGTACAGACATCAGGTAGAAACAAATCTTTTGTTCTGCTGCTGTCATTTGTTGGACAGTACTGACAGATTTTGTTGCCTGACACTAGACATAATCGTAGCAATTTTAGAATGGGAGTGTAACAATTAAAACAAGAACTAAAATGAAACAAACACAGCAAGGTGCAATAAAGTCAATAAAAGAAACGTTTAATCAAATATTAGTAAGTGTTTTTGTGTCCTTACATAGACACTTCATCAGACATAAACAACAAAAAGCAATTAACTGACAATTAAATACCTAAAGACTATTTACATCATCAATACATAAAATTAAAGTCTCCAATCAAATATATAGCTCGCGAACAGCTTACGATCCCTAATTGTTCTTGTGTAGGATGCACAGAGCAAATCAAACATAAAATATTAAACCTCAATCACACTGTTACAATGTATCCCAATTCAATGTCATGTAAAACTGCTTATGATCATGAGTCTTAAGAATACTAAAAATAGTACCAATCCTGGTAAGCTTTTAAATGTTACTTCTTCAATTGTAAAACTTCCACAACAAGCAAATTTGCAGTTTTAAGTTTCTTCCTGGATTAAAGTGAATGCTACATTGCATTTGCCCTGGTGCTTATGACCCATATCTCAAACAATAAACATCATTCATCATAAACTAAAAATACCATGTAACTTACATTCACATCATATAGTCTCCAAAACTGCTGTAAACTGCTTAAATAAACTAAAACTATGTACACCATTATGATACACCCCAGCTTCATCACATATGTAAGTGAGGCACATAGAACATACGTATGCAAAACCAAAATGGGGGAAGGATGAAAAAACACATCTAAAAAGTTATATAAATTCATTAAATAAGCTCTTAGGGTTATAAATACTTCAAAACAAAAACCTATCTTTTAGTTTAAAACATATATTTAAATCATAATATTTAAATAAAGGAAAACTCTCTTCCCTATCACTCAATAGCTTCAAGCATGTCTAATTAACTATGTTTAAAAAATGCACACCTTATAATTAAAATTCACATCATATATTATCCTAAAATAATAATTGCTGTTAAAGTCATACCAATTCCTTAAGATGTTTGCAAATGTAAGTCGAGTATATGGAATACATAATATAAAAGTGGGAGCAAAGCACCACTAATACTTATTCTTTGGATAAATATGTATTCACTGCTATATTTAATCTTCCTACATAGTTAGATAATCCAAATAACTGTAGAAATTCATTGAAGTTCTTATAACTGAAATTATTGTCATGATTGAAAACTCCCAAAATAAAACTATGTAAAAACACAACACAAAAAAAACCTACGCCCAACAAGTTATTCCCAAAAGAAAAAATACAAACATTGTAACATTGTTTAGATGCACCTTTTTGCTTTGTCTCTAACTTTGTATTTTATTGTCAGTCAATTAGTTTAATTAATTATTTTCAAGGTGATTGGATGTTTGTTCTTGATCATGAATATTTAACTATATGTGATGTTTGGAAATTTCATATGGTCTGAAGAAGCGATCTGGAGGGCTTGCAAACATGCTAACCTATTCGTAGCTAATAAAAATTGAGTGATTTTATTATTACTTTTTGATTTTAGTTCCTTCTTACACGGTTCGATGTTTGGAGCAGTTGGCTTTTTTACTTTGTTTTTTGTGCTGCCAAACATGTTAACCAACTGGGATTTTTTCTTATTCTTCTATTTAATTCTTTAGTTAATTGCTTTTTTGTTATGTCTGATGAAGTGTCTATTTAAGGACACAAAGCGCTTACTAATATTTAATTAAATGTTTTTTTTTATTGAAGTTATTGCACCGTGCCCTGTTTGTTCAATTTTAGTTCTTGTTTTTATTCGTTTATGCATTTTGTGACTAAGGAACTTCATCCTCGCTGGATTCTGGTTTTGTGCTTTGGGGTTTGACTATTGTTAAGTTCAGATTGTGTGCCAGTCTGGTGCTTAACTGGTTTGTCTTTTTCAGAATATTGGGTCATAATCACCATGCTCCATGCATTACATATGGATTGTGCAAGAGAAAAAATAAAATGGTATTCACAGGTAATTAAAACATATGGAAAAAAAAGTTTTTTATATTACATATATTATTTGTGAGAGAGAATTAAAATAAACATATTGTTACAAATGTTTGTATGCAGGAGGATGTGAATTGCCACTTCTCACCTTCTTGGTGCCACTTGCAGAAGTCTAAGTTAATGATATTGAGGCTTGATTGGTAGAATAATACTGCCAGTCCTAATTTTTCATCAACTGCGGTAATATCATGTTTTACCCAAGAGTGTGATTACATCTTCTGCACAGTTAGAAATGCAGGATCTAGTCTCCACCTGTATCTCGACTTCAGCTGGAAAAGAAAATTGTGGGGTAAAAGATACAGTGATATAGAATTTAATGCTGCTGTATCACAGTGCTGTGTTTGCCAGTTTGTTCTCTGTGTCCATCTGTGTCCATGTGTTTTTTTTTATTGGTGGTCCCGTTTCCTCCCACATCAAGACATTATCAGTGGTGAAATGGTAATCATCTCAAATGTTCAGAGCTGTGCCTGCCACGTGAGAGTGAATGAATAAGTGTGTGCTTGTCCTGCAGTGGGATAGTACCTCATTTGGGAACAGCTGCTAATGCCTTGCCCTCCCCGAGTACTGGGATAAACTCAGCTCCTGCAAGGCCATGTAGTGGATTAAGCAGGTAATGAATTAATAAATTATTATTTTCTTCTTTCTTTGTTTACTCTTGGGATTTTAGTAATGGTTTATTCAAATTCCTATTCTTTTAAATATTTTCATATTGTGCTGGCTGTTGAGAAATCAGTGTCTACAATAAATCTTGATTATAAATCATTATGGAGCAGATGGGAACCAGGCCATTTTAACACATCATTTTTTTTTCAGATTAAGAAATCAGACAGTAATATTTAGGTCTATGGGCTAGATTCTTAGGTTTTTGTGTCAATTAAACATGGGATTTCCTTATATCATGTGAGGAAAGCCATAAGATAATATAAAGTCTTAGGAATCCTTATTGCTAAAAAAAGCTGTCATTCCATAATTGTCTATCACTTCCAGAAGATCAGAGGTTCTTACATCATTTCTTTGTTCCCTGTTTTGTCTTTCCAAATTTCACAATAAATACTGAGTCTACTTTAATAAGAAAGAGCACAGATTTCAGCTTATTTTTCACCATTGCCATATAGATGCCATACTACTTAGTCTCCTAATGAGCGGTTACATTCTAATTTAATTTCAGATTTTGTGGAATACTAGTAACTTGAAAAATATCCACTGTGATGCCCTACCACTAGGCCAGTAATTAAGGAGCCTCAGTCCTCACCACTGGCAGCAGTGGAATACATACATTGGGAGGATAACAGGTACACACACACTATTTCCAGATGCAGCTCTCTGCAACAAGTGCAATTTCCCTTAAGATCACACAGACACCACAGTCAGTCTGGGGCTGGTTTCTCCCTCTTTCTCCATATCCCCAATAATACTCCCCATTGCCACAGCTACAGAGTTCAGTCTTTAGCCAGGGTTATAAGCCATGTCCTCCATTACTCTCTTTGTCCAACCAGTGCTTTGTGTTCCTGCCCAAGTAGCTAACACACACACTCTTGGAGATTTGTTACACACACACACACACACACACACACACACACACACACACACACACACACACACACACACACACACACACACACACGCAAACACGCAAACACACACACACACACACACACACACACACACACACACACACACACACACACACACACACACAGACACATACACACACACGCACACACACACTTAGACCCATATGCAGTACTGGGTATCCTTTTCCTGTGCAGTGATGCCCTGCTTGCTAGGTATAGTTCTCCCTTTTCCCCACAACTCATCTGCAGTGATACATTCTCTAGCTGCCAACCAGATCCTCATGTCCTCAAGTGAAGTGCTAAGGGCTGGTTCCCTCATTAGAAGGTCAGCCAGTCCTTCAAAAGTGGTGACCTGACACCCACTCACCCACCTATGAAAATAAGAGCTTAACTCAGCAATAGATTCACACACACACACTTTCATATGCCTTGCGTCTATGCTTACAAGCTTACAGCTTCAGGTGTTAACTTGAAACACTCTAATAAACATTTCTTTCCTTGGTTATAGTCTAGATAATGATTATCTGACAATTTAGAAACAGCAGTTACAGCTTTACCATGGCGTAAGCGGGTCAGGAACAGTTCCCAGAGCCCTTGGTCAACATCATACCCTTTCAAACATATGAATAAAACTATCAAAATTATCACTCTCTGTAAATTTTGGAATAAATTTACTGACCTTTATTGTTTCTGGGGTTCAGTTATTCCCTTCCCCATTACCTCCATAACCCTGGCGAAGAGTCAGCATCTCCTTTTCATGTTGCCTCTGCCTTTCATTTTCCCCAGCCTCCAAACATCTCAGTCTCTCATTTTCTTTGGCCTCCAGACATCTCAGTCTCTGTTGATTCTAATGCCATCTGTTTTTCCTACTCTTCAGCCCCCAAAAGCCACAGTCTCTCTGTTGATTCTAGTTCCAACTGTTTGGCCTCTGGTTCAAGTCTCTTTAACTCAAGATGGATTTTTAAGTCCTCTGAGGCAAAGTTGAACTTTCCATTTTCTGAGAGTTGTACACCCCCAATACCAGTCTGGTTGTCCACCTGGTTGCTGGCCTGTGATTTAGCTGTGGTTAAGGCTGCAATCATTTCTGCTTTAGTCAGGTTGGCATGCCCCAGTCCTTTGTCTTACGTGCATCTCAGCCAACTGGCTCCTTGTCAACTTGCCATAATCCTCTGCTGACATCCTTGCCTGTTCTACCTGACTAACTAAGCTAATAAAAAAATAAAACTATTGTGATATGAAATTTTGAATGTCTACCCTATGGTTGCTTGAGAGTACAAACACCTTCCTTAGTGACCACTGCTTACAGGCTACAGGAGTTCAATATCCACACCACTGAATCCCAATATGTGGATATCCCACCACTGCCAACCAATAATGTTATGACCCACTATTGGACCAGATATCAAGGAGACTCAATCCTCACCACTGGCAACAGTGAGGGACGTACACTGGGAGGATAACAGGAACACACACAGTATTTACAGATGTAGCTATTTGCATTAAGTGCAATTTCCCTTAAGAGCACACAGAGACCACAGTCAGTTCGGGGCTGGTTTCTCCAACTTTCTCCAGATCCCCAGTAGGACGAACCACTGGCACACCTATAGAGTTGATTCCTTAGCCAGAGTTCCAAGCCAAGTCCTCCAACACTTTCTCTGTTCAACCAGTACTTTGTGTCCCTGCCCAAGTAGCTGACACACACACTCTTGGAGATTTGTTTTACACACGCACACACACACACACACACACACACACACACACACACACACACACACACACACACACACACACACACACACACACACACACACCTGGGAAAGGCCAGCACAGGTTTACTAGCTATGCTCCCTCCTGTAAGGTAGTTATCACTGCCACCAGAACCCCTTATCCACTACTTTAAGGCCCTTAACAAACGGTGTCCAATCTTACTGTGTAATATTAATACAAATGATAATTTGACCAAGAGCAAGGCTATTAGGAGTAGCCAACACAGTGTCATCAAATAAATATGCAAGTACTCTCAATACTTACATATCTCTACACAAATCAGCCACAATGAAAGGTTTAAATATATTTAATAATAAAAGAACATAGAATATTCTGTATATATTCACAGTCACATCAGAGATCAAAGCCACAGGAAATATTTAAAACAATATTGCAGGACAGTCTCAAATAAATAAAGAAAAATATCTAAACTAAGATTCACTATATCCCTGACTGAATATAAAAGAATTACTATACCCTAGTTAACTTACTTTATTAGAGCAAGGCAGGTGTGTGGTGAATGTGTCTTATTGTCAGGTCCAATACCGAATACAGAATACTCTTGTCTCTCTAAGAGATCTCTCATATTAATATCTCAACTATTACTGCTGGGATAGCTTGTAGAATGGCATCATTTCTTATCACGTGATTATATCCCAGGTGAAGCCCCCCACTGCTGGATGCTGGCAGTATTTAACATCTACCTGTGAAAATATATAGACCTCAGATCTTTGGAAGATGCTAGAAGTTACAAAAAAATTACATTCCTCCACATTTCAAGATGAGTAATTACTTTATGCTGAAGGCAATATAGAAAGCTCCCTAGTACAGACATTGTTTCGCTTGCTGCCATAAAGTAATTTAATTTCAGCTATTTTTCTGATGTTTGATGGACCCAAGGCAATCCTCCAATTTCCTCTGTTAAAATATACATTTAAACAGTTACAATAGTGCATGTACATTTCTGTTCTCTTCCGGCATGGCACACTGTGGATACATTTCAAGCACAAGCACTCTACAAAATATCTTCTCAGCACAAACACAAACAGAGCAGTCTGATATACACATGACATACAGTTGTAGTACATTTGTAACACAAGCATCTTATATAAATTTGATTTATTTATTTTATTTTACATTTGTTGACTGGGAATGTCCAGCTGAGCTATTGCCCTTTTTCAGTGGAGGCCTGGGGAGAAAAGCTCCAAAGATATACAATGCAATAAAAATAGCAATACAGATACATAAAAAATATATAGCAATAGAGAATTTTGGTAGTTAAAATATGTAAGCTACATACATGTATATTGTTGATAGATAAAACAATATTATAAACAAAAAGGAAGAATGTTAAAAAAGCAGAATACAGTGCATGTTTTGGTTTAAAAAAAATGAGTAAATATAAGGTTCTGTATGCAGAGTAGCAGAAACTTAAAAGGTTACATAAGAATTTCAGGGAGCAGAGTATAGAAGAAGCTTTAGATGTTGCATAGGAAGCATAGGATGAAGTAGTTAATGGTAAGTTTTAGTAAGTTAGTTTGACTATAGTATAAAGGTAGGTAATAACCAGGGAGGGTGAGTACAATTGCAGGTCTAGTGTTTTTTAAAGTGGTCTTTGGTTGCTAGCTTAAAATGTTTGGCGTGAGTCAAGGTCCTTATTTCTAGTGGGAGTTTGTTCCATGCAATAGAGGGATGGTAGCTATACAAGTTGCAGACTGTGTTGGATTTGGGTTTATGGATTTTTAGTAGGTCTTGGGCTGAGCTTCAGAGAAGGCTGGTAGAGGAGTAGTGAGAGAGATGAGAGAAGATACACTTGGACAGAAATCAAGCTGATATAGGATGGAGTGTGTGATTTGAGATGAGATTGTAGGAACAGGTGAGGTAGTTTGGGCCAGTTCGGGTATTTTAGGGAGAGACAGTGGTGAGATTTATTTGTTTGTGGAGCTGCAAATCTAGCTATTATGTGGTAGGTTGATTCTAATTTGGTAAGTAGGGAGGAGTTCAGATTTGTAAGTATTTGGGAACAATAGGTTAAGCAAGGTAAAAGATAGACATGGGTAAGAGAAATCCTAGCTTTAGTAGTTAAGAATTTGTTGTTCTTGTACAGTAGTCCTAGCTTTTGGTGTTTTTTTTTTATACAATTGTTAATGTGAAGATCGAATTTTAGTTGTTCATCAATGGTAATACCAAGGAGTTTTGTGCTAGTTTCAACTTCTATAGGAGTACTGTTTAGGGACCTTATGGAGAAGGAAGTTTAATGTGGTCTGTAGATTTAGGTAAAAAGAGTAGTAATTTTGATTTCTTAGGGTTGAGGATGAGCTGATTATTAGTGAGTCATGTCTCTACTGAGTTGAAAGATATCTGGGTATTTGTTAGGAGGTCTAAGCAGGAATTAGCAATAGTTATGACTGTAGAGTCATCTGCGTATTGGACAATGTTAGATTGAGGACAAGAGGAGTGGAGTGAGTTGGTAAAGATATTAAATAGTAGAGATCCAAGAATGAAACGTTGCGGAACACCAGTTCTTACTGAGAGAGGGGTAGATAATGCTGAGTCCCATCGGATTGACTGCAGCCTATCAGAGAGATAGCTAGAGAACCATGCAACTGTATCAGGGGAGAAGTTTCAGTCTATAAGTTTACTAAGTAGCAGAATTTGTGAAACAGTGTCAAAAGCCTTAGAAAGGTCAAGGAATAGACAGGATATGAGTTTGTGATCATCTTTAGCAAGGGCTAAGGTGCTAAGAAATTATAGTATGCTGTGGTTGTACTATGCTTGGGATGGAAGCCACGCTGTGTTGGAGTGAGAAGTTTTTCTTGTAAGAGATAATGCATAATTTGTTTATGTATACATTTCTCAAGCATTTTGGAGAGAGGAGACAGGATAGCAATAGGTCTGAAATTAGATATTTCTGTGGAGTTACCTCCTTTATGAATAGGAAGAGTGTAATTTTTTTTCCAGATAGAAGGAACATTAGACTCGGAGACAGAGTGATTGATTAGTATAGAAACAGACATAGCAAGGCAATGTACGGCAATCTGGAGAAAGTAAGAAGGAATATTGTTGGCTGATACAGAGCATGGTTTGAGCTTTGAGAGCAGAGTTTTGGTATATTCAGTGGCGACAGGTTTGAGAGAGAAGGAGTTTACTGAGATAGTGGTTGAGAGGTGTATAAAGAGGTTTGAAGTGTTGTTGTTTGAGAGGTTGAGGTTAAATAGTTTGGAAATGGTTTCGATAAAGTAGGTGTTAAAGTATTGGCAATTTCTTCAGGTGACTTGTCAGGAAATGGGTTTGGTGAAGTTGGGTTACCTGGATGTAATATTTGGTTTATAGCATTCCAGAATTTTTTGGATCAGATTTTAATGTTTTGGGGGGATTATAATTAGTCTTTTTATCTTTGTTGATAAGTTTTTTTGTCTGATTTCTAAGTTCTTTATACTTTAGGAGGTCAGCTGGAAGTTTGGTTTGTACCCATGCTTTCCATGCCCTATCTCTGGATTTCATAAGGGTACGAGTGGTTTTAGTTAGCCAGGGTGATATGTTTGCCTTTAATCGAACCTTTCTCGGTGGGGCTAGTGAATTTAAAATACTTAGGAAAGTTGAGTTGAAGGCATTTACTGCTTCGTTGAGTGGGAGCTGAGTAGGAAATTCCAGTTAATTCTAGAGAGGAGGGTTTTAAAAGGGTCTGGGTTAAAGGTTGAAAGTTTGTGGCAGGTGATAAGCTGGTGTGGTTTGGGGAAGTGGGTGATGTTGTGAGCCAGAAAAACTGCACTAGGCCAGCTGCTTAGAAAACAATCAGAGAAACCAAGCTCAGTCAGTTACAGGTCAGTGCAGTGCAGTATCTTCCTAATAACTACAAATCTTGTGCTACTAATCTAGTACAGTGTGGATAGAAAGGACCACCACTTCTATAGGAAAAACAATTGAAGTATGGACTGCGGGTACATAGGTAAACCTTTTCCAAGAGAAAGAAAGTAGTTTTAAGTAATTGACCTGGGAGTACAATAGGAAGAGAAAAACTGGGGGGGGGGGGATCAGTAGTGTCACGCTTACAGTAAATGGCTATAGCAAAATGTCTTCAGTTTAGAGGACAGATTAAATACAACTCTAACATACACTAGTGTAGCTGAAAGCTCTTTAGTTTTCCACTGACACAGGGTCTCACAGTGCAGGGCAACCAGACAGCCTTTGGTTTATTGGAGGTTGGCCAAGACACAGAATAAAACTTTTGCTGAGGGGAACTAGTGTAGCTGAAAGCACTTTAGTGTGCCACTGACACAAGGTCTCACAGTGCAGGGCAACCAGACAGCCGTTGGTTTATTGGAGGCTGGCCAAGATACAGAATAAAACTTTGGCTGAGGGGAATGTGAGAACACTACTGGGGATTCCTATGAAGCAAGGGCAGAAAAGCTAAGTCAAAAGATGGTGCCTTTCTACATCAGGTTTTATCATTTTGATATTCACCAATGATATATAATTATTTATAAAATTTCAGATAGCTGTGCTGGCAGTATCTCCCTTTGTCATATCCATTTTAGTGCTTAAGTTTTAAAATTAACTAGTCCTTCAGGCTTACCTTTGGCTGAGTATATATGTATATAGTTAAAACAGATGCAAATAAAGATGTGGTTCTAAACAAGAAGTAAAAAAAAAAAAAAAATATATATATATATATATATATATATATATATATATATATATATATATACACACATATATATATATATATATATATATATATATTTTTTTTTGATAAATACTGATTAAATAATTTCACTAAAATCACATTTCAAACCATCTAATTGTATAATATTAGCAGATTTAGAATGAAAAACTCCATAATTTAGAATTTATGAATTTTTCAATTGTTCTTGTTACAAGTTTACAATATTTAAATTACCATTCAGACAGTGGAGTGATATCTGCTGTTCTCTGCATTTGCCAATCCAGTTTCCTTCTTTCTAATATCAAATCATGGTCACTTCTCCTGGATAATAGAAACTATTCTTTCTAAAACAGATTTTTTTTTTAATTCATACAAATTTTACAATGCCTGTTAGAGCATTATACTCACTGCTTCCACCACATTGCATTAATATAATCAACTTCTTACTTGTTTTTTCTACATCATAGGCTTCAGAATTATAGGTTCAGATGTAAATACTAGGCTAGCTGCTCTTGCATGCTGTTTTAAGCCTAATCAGTTTCCCTTTTTGTACACAAAATAACCTATCCCATTTGGTTATAATCTGGCCTTACCCATCACATGGTCTATAATTACATATTACCCCTAAAGGGAATAACCGAAAATTTAATATGGATAATTTGAGGGGACCCATGCATGGGATAAAGCATTTAGGAGCTGCATCTGTCCATTAATAGTACAGGGGGCAGTCCTGAGTTAATGTTTCTGTTTCCCATCCATAGATCTAAGCTGGACTTGGAAATGGACATTGATGAGCTTTATTTTGTTTGGATGGGTAGGTTGTTCCATAGCAATGGTATCCTCGGCAAAATATACCTGTTTCTCCAAACTGTTCAGATGATGTTGTGGAAGAGGCTTAGATCTTAGACTGAGTATTTCTGATGCCATTTGACCTGTTGATGTGCTGTAAAACCATCAGTAGTGTATATTAGTATTTGTTGTGCATAGCAACATGAATCACATAACAGTTGAGACAATGTCCTGTCCCAAAAGTTATACTTGTTACTTGATCTAAAAATATTGACTATTAAACACATACTCGGATACTTTCTAAAAACTGCAAGCATAAATATATCTTCTTTTTTTATTAATATTTCTGGAAGGTTTATGCCCTCCTTTTTCTTAAACTGGGCCTTAAAAAAATTCATTCTTCACAAGCCTGTCTAAAAAAATGAACAAGTTGACTTTTGGCTATGTTGTACTTCATCCCATATGAACATAACCATTACAATGTAAAGAACCATTTTTGGAGCATTCTTTTGTAAATATCATAGTCAAATGTTTTTCATAATTTCATTCAATTAATACATCCAAAACTGCATCTCATTTAGTGATCACTAATATAAACTTTTAAAGAACAGGAGGGGGGAGGGGGGGCCTAATGGTTAAGGTGGTTGCCTTACAAACACAAGATGCAGTGTTTGAGTCTCACAAGGGATAATTGGCTAGGCTTGCAAGGGCAGTTAGCCTAGTATGAACCTATGAACAGGCTCAACATTTAGTGGATTTTTTTTCCACAGGGGCAATGATTACAGAGCACATAAGGATATGTTGACAGAGTTGATTGTTTGAAAAAAAATAAGAGAGCTTGCAAAACTATTTACAAATATATATATATATATATATATATATATATATATATATATATATATATATAAAATCTTTCCCTCTTCTACCCCCATCTAGCATACATCAATTTATATCCTTAGGCAGAATGAGAAAGAAATAAATGTGCTTCTTTAAAAAATGTTTTTAGTAATAATAATAAGACTAGTAAAAAGTGCAACAAAAAGCTAAATATTACAATGAACAACCCATAAGAAGGGGTCTAGATCATAACACCAAAGAGGCATTTAATCAAATGCCTCTTCGTTGACACTTAAACAGCAAACACACTAAAGTGTGAATGCTCAGGGCACCGATTTCTTTCCCTGAGAAAGAAATCGGTAGCACTAACACACAAACACACAAACACACACACTTTCAAACATTACAATGTGGGGGGCTTCGACCCCCACACACACACCCCTAACTAAATATACCAACTCTGAAATTGCACTATAGTGGGGAAAGAGGCAAACACACACAGGGTAGGCCAAGGAATTTCTTTCCCAGGGAAAGAAATTGCTGTTTTGAGCATTTTTATTATAGACCCCATAAGAAGAGAAAAGAAAAGCCACAAGCAGTAAGCATGCACACATATGTAGGGGATTCAGCATCAAGTGATATCATTTCTGTATTTGGACTACTGTTCAAGATATCAATTGTCTACCAACAAAGAGGCAATTTGAAGTAACCTTCAGTTTCAAATACATGTCTATTAAAATGTCATATAAAATATAAATACTGGGAGTGAGAAACCTTTAAGTAGCTTAAAGGTTATAATCTAGAAAGAGTGGTTAACAAGGCTATATTCACTTATATGGAAATGTTTTAAAATGTTGAATTACTTTAGCTTAACCAGAATATTGATTCCATTTTATTCTACTCCCTATTTTCATGGATAAAATAATCTTACCTGCTTCTTTGTGATGAGTGTGGAGGCAAATTAATGAAATTAGTAATACATACCAATCCATATTCAGTCATAAATTTAGCTAAATAAGATAAACCCTTTCTATCTGTGTCTACAGTAGGATTTGTTCTGTCTAGTATGAGGGACTTAAAGCTAGAGTCTGCAATATATGATGTTATGTATTCTTTTTAGATATATATTTTTAGATCTTTTTAGATATAAATATATATATTTTGGCTATCTAATGGCTTCAGAAACATATTTTCTCTGAACAAGCTCACTGCTGATTATATTATTCTAGTGTTTTCAATGATCCACTTAATCCATGATTTACAAATACTGCAGTACAAGTCTTTGTGGCTTTAGTACAACTGGTAATCATTTCCTAAGTCCTTAAAAAGGCCATGCCTTCCCCTTTCTGAGTCATATTTATTGACTGATTGACTGATTGGCATTTGTCTACTGGGCTTGTCCGACTGGACCTAAAAAGGCCCTTTTTTAGTGGACGCCCTGGAGAAAAGTTCCAGTACAAAAATACAATTTATGATGAATGACTGCACTTGTTGATAGCTACAAAAGAGTACAGAGTCATGAAAGGATAACATTGCACAGTGTAAAAGAAGGAAAACTGCATTATATAATGCTGTACAATTCAGTTTTAAAACAATGCAGTATGATGCGATTTTGTGATAATATCTTGCAACGCAGAAAAGATTGAAGGAACTATAATTATACTAAGATAAAAGAAAAAAAATAATGAGGATTATAAAATATGAGGTAAAAAATAAAACGAGTATTCATTACAATATATAAACTAATGAAAAATGACCACTATACAGGTTGGTAGGCTGACAGTAGGAAAAGAGGAGTTGAAGTGAGAAAGGCAATAAAAAATGAAAATAAGCAGGAAAGATAAGTGAAAAAAATATCGAAGGGAAAGGAAAAATGTAGATTAGAGACAGTGAGGGCTATAGGTGAGACAAGGAGAAGAAAGGAAGATGGTAGAGTATATAAAGATGTCTTGTGAAAAAACAGGGAGGTGAAAAGACCAGAGTGGAATGAGAAAACGAAAAGTTTTATTTTCATGATATATGACCTTTGATTTTATTGGAAATAGTAGCTTGTGAGTTCCAACTTTTAGGATAGACTAAGCTAACCCAGTTTAACCAGGAGATAAGCAAGTCTACAACCATGTACTCAGCAGATCTCTCTGTTGATCAGTGGCAGTGAAAAACATTGAGCAGCCTGCCTGCCCCTGTGGGAGTGGTTACTGACTTGAAACTATAGTTTTCTTGGCCATTTTGGGTCAATTCCAAACTCCTTCATCTTCCTGTCTTAAAATCTGGTTGCCTCGTGGTTTTGAAGTCTTTTCAGGCTTGTTGGCTGTTGGTGAAGCACCCACCAAGAGGAGAAAACGCTGAGAGAAGAAAGGAGCCACTTTTGAGATTTTAAGTATTTTTCCTCTGTTTATTTGCTAAGTTTTTCTGCATAGCCGCCTATTTTGAGCATTTTCTGGCATGTTAAACTTGATTTCTGCATTAGTAACTGTATTTAGAGCACAACCTAGAGCTGTTTACTGAATTTCCTGTTTGCACTTATTTTTAAAATCTTTTTTTCTCAAAACTTGCATTTTATCTGTCTTTGGCCTAGCACTCTTGTGTGGGGTCATTTACTGCACTGTTATAACTTGTTGATACTTGTGAACTTCTGCTATCTCTGAAAAAAACAAAAAAACAAAAAAAATCTTGCTTTTTTACCACTTTTCTGAGATTTAAAAAAGTTCAGTTACAGGCTTGCTGTTCTTGAACTGTTTGTAAGTTTCTCGGAGGCCACTTTTTGCTTGGGCTAAAGGGAAGTCTCTCTGTTGATCAGTGGCAGTGAAAAACATTGAGCAGCCTGCCTGCCCCTGTGGGAGTGGTTACTGACTTGAAACTGTAGTTTTATTGGCCATTTTGGGTCAATTCCAAACTCCTTCATCTTCCTCTCTTAAAACCCTCTTTTGCGCGGTTTTGTGCGTTTTTGTGCATAGTGCAATAAAGGGCAGCGCCGCCTAATTGGATTTAAACTATTCCTGGCTCCACAAAATCTGCTCTTCACTTTTTCCCTTAGAACTGCTCTATCTCTCAATTTAAACACCATATTCTCATTCTAAGGCCCTTCACTGGTCCAATTAAGTAATCCTACAAGTTAGCACTATTAAACCATAAGCACTACTTACTCTTATACTCTCTACGATTACCCTGTCCTTTATTGGTCCGTCTTAAATTCAGTTTCCCTATATTACTCTAGCATGTCCAAAGGTCACTCAATGGTTTCCTCTCCAGTCTAGCTGGTGAATCTGGGAATTTTGAGGCAATGTTACAACTGTCTCATGTACATGGACAACCCTCTCCTTCTCCAAACAGGTTCAAATATATGTGAGAGATGCAACTATTTAGCCAAACTGGAGGCTGAGCTCTCTCATCTCAAAACTGGTGTAACCAGTCAGGAGGAGAAGGTAACCTCACACAACACAATTCCAGTATCACATAGTACCACCACATCAGCGAACCAAACACATAAATACACAAAAACATACTCGGAGGCTCTAAATAAAAATCTACCTAACTAACAGAGACCTCCAAAGCAGACATCCAAGCAAATGCTTACTCAAAACAAAACACACACAACACATAGCCCACAAAGTCAGTGTGCCAAGCAGCCACAGCCCTTAAGGCTGAATAACACACCTGATACTCTTGTAATAGGTGACTCTATTGTCAGACACAC
The DNA here is from genome assembly GCF_019279795.1 of Protopterus annectens. Taxonomy (NCBI): domain Eukaryota; kingdom Metazoa; phylum Chordata; order Ceratodontiformes; family Protopteridae; genus Protopterus; species Protopterus annectens. The sequence goes on along the minus strand of NC_056751.1, from coordinate 641,829,847 downwards.
TGACGTCCCGCTCACCAGGCTGAATAAAGAGAAGGTCACGGTGAGCTGCCTGTCAGGTGCTAGGATCCACCACATAACGCAAGCACTCGGGTCACTCCAAAGCAAATACAAATATGACTCAGTCATTGTGCATGCTGGTGTGAATGACCTGAGACGTACCTCCCTGGACTACATGAAAAGAGACATAGAGGAGCTCTCTGATCATGTAGCCCAGGCTGGTATGACCCTGACCTTAAGCAGCATCTTACCCTCACCTAGAATGATGCCACAGTACAAAGACAAAATGATTGATTTTAACAATTGGCTAAAATTTTGGTGTCATTCAAAGGGGATCCAGTGTCTGTCAGCCTGGGATGACATGCTCGACAAGCCACGTTGCTTCGCTAGGGACGGCTTGCACCTGTCACCACTGGGCTTTTGGATATTGGCAAAGGCTCTTGCCACCCCCATAGTGCCTTTTTTAGGCAAGGCTCAAAAGTCAAACCCACCCCCATAGACAGCACAAGGAACAAGAAACTAAGGGGAATGCTGCTTAACGTCAGAAATCTTAACCTCAAGATGCATGCACTCGAAGCTCTCCTCAGTATGGAGAACATCGATATCTGTGCAGTGACAGAAACCTGGTTCAAGGCTCCAGAGAGCACCCCAGCACTACCAGGCTATACCTCATATCATGCTTTTCGGCCCCAAAACCCAGACCGAAACACAAAAGGAGGGGGAGTTTCCATATTTATCAAGGATATCCAAACCTCCAGGTTAGTGGCATTGCACGAAGTATTGGAGACCATCCATGGACAACTAACAGTGGGCAAGACTGCTTTTCAGTTTATAGCATCCTACAGACCACCCTCTCAAAGTCAGGAATCCCACTCGGCTTTCCTGAAAACATTGGAGAACATGAAGATCTCTCCGAACACCATTATATTGGGCGACTTCAACTACCCAAACATTGACTGGGAGCACTACTCAAGCCCCATTACCTTAGCCCAAAGGTTCCTGGAAATTATAAACTCAAATGCTATGGAACAACTAGTCACCACTCCCACAAGAGGGGACAACATACTAGACCTGATCATTACCAACATGGGGACTCTATGCTCCACACCAGAAGTATATCCCTCATTGGTAAGATCAGACCATAAATTAATATCACTGGATGTCCACATCCCGACCCCACCCCAGCCCAGAAAACCACAGTGAAAAACTTCTCAAAAGCGAACTTCTCACTTCTCAAAACCAAAGTGGAATCCTTCAAGGCCCCAGGGCCAGTGGAAACTATGGCCCAAACTGCAGAATCCTATATAAACGCATTCTACGGACATCTCCAGGAATGCATGGATTATGCTATCCCAAACAAAACCAAGACCCAATCATCCAAAGGCAGGCGTCCAGTCTGGTGGACCCCTGCCATAAGTAAACTGTACAACAGAAGGAGGAAGCTACTACATGATACAGCAAAATCCCTAATAGGGAAGGCATCTCTGATCAGTACTAGCAAAAAATTACGATCCCTCATAAAATCGTCCAAGGCCAGCTTCGAGAGAAAAATTGCATAGGACACCAAAGACAATCATAAGGCTTTTTTCAGTTATGTTAGGAACCTGGGATGCAACTCCCAGACTTGTTCTGAGTTGATTCTAAATGACAAAAAATACACTGAACCCACAGACATCGCCAATATCCTGGCAGACAGGTTCAGTGCAAACTTCTCCACCCCCTCCCCCCCAAAAGAGCAAGTATCTATCCCGGCAGAGCACTGCCTCCAAAACATCTCTAATGCTCAGGTGAAGGCTGCCCTCTCCAAAGCAAAAAACACTGCTTCCATGGGATCAGATGGCGTCCCAGGTTGCGTCCTACATGAACTCCAAGAGGAACTAATCCCTCAAATAAAACAGCTATACAATCTCAGCCTCACTACAGGATATGTGCCCACAGAATGGCGTACAGCAACAGTGGTCCAACTCCACAAAGGTGGAGCCTCTACGGACCCTGGAAACTATCGCCCCATAAGCCTGACTAGCTTAGTCTGCAAGGCTATGGAGAGGATCATCATGGAGCTCATAAACAAAGACATTGGGGACCTACAGACACTAGATCCTACCCAGTTCGGCTTTGTCAAGGGCAGATCCTGCCTTTTGAACCTGGTTGACTTCTTTGAAACAGTCACCAAAGCCATAGATGAAGGGAAGGTAGTCCACACAGCCTATCTGGACCTTGCAAAGGCATTTGACACAATACCCCACTCGGGCATCATAGATAAGCTATCCAGCTTAAATATAAATCCCTATGTCACAAGATGGGTCGCAAACTGGCTCAAAGACCGAACCCACAGAGTGAGAGTTGCTGGAGCCATGTCAGACTCAAAACCGGTCACAAGTGGCGTCCCACAGGGTTCTGTCCTGGGACCACTCTTGTTTGGTATATACTTTTCCGAGGTACAGGCAAACGTGGGAGGACTATGGCTCACCAAGTTCGCAGATGACTGCAAACTGGGCGCCATAATCGACTCTCCAGCTGACACAAACATCCTTCAAAAAGGTCTCACAGAGACAGATAACTGGTGCCAGCACCATGGTTTAAAGCTAAATGCCAAAAAATGTATAGTCATACCCTTTGGCAAAAACAATGTACCCACAAATTACCACATAGGCGGAAACCCATTAAGTACAGAGAAAGTTATTAGGGACCTGGGGACCCAAGTTGATAGCAATCTCTCCTTTGAAAACCACATTGCCAAAGTGGTTAGAAAGACCTTCTACATAGCCCACCTCATCACGAAGGGTTTCA